>NC_142165.1:7985209-8296885 GCF_029865625.1 Vigna umbellata | reverse complement strand
ACCTTCTTTGCTCAGAAAGGTTCTCTTAGACTATAAATTTACTCTGATAGAGCAGTATGTGTTGGTGATTCTGGCCAATTTTATTCAGTTAGTAAAGCTGAAATTGCTTGGATTTTTTGGTTTCATATTGGTATATACTTGCTCTGTTTGATCATGATCCGATGCTATTGGGTAGAATTCAGTATCTTTGCATATGTTTGCTTGGATTTATCCATCCAAGAAACATTAGATTGTGTTTGGTTTTTTATATATAAGAATTGAATAAGTTTTATAATGATTAACGTGTTTTTCATATTAAAAATAAGTAGTCATTTTTATATTTTTATTTTAAGAGAAATATTAGTGACACTTCTTTTAATGATTTTTTAACTTGTTTTTTTTTATTGTCTGAAGTTTATTACAGAATTTTGAATGAAAATAAAAAACGTAAATCTTTTGTATTATTTACGTGGTTATTCTTATTTCATTATTCTTTTTTATTAGTACTTCATACGATTAATTATAATTTCTTTATACAGAAATTATAATCGATTATAATGCTAAAAATACGTCTGCAGGATGGGATTTTTTTTTAATGGACAGCAGTATGCATGAACGATGTGAAGTTGTTGAAAAAAATGGCATGTTAAAAGCGTAAGTTATTTTTAATAATATTTTTTTCTTTCTACCTAAATATCTTTTCACTTTATTATTATTCTATTTTTCATCTATTTCTCACTTTTCAGTTTCCATTTTCTTTGCTTTCTTTAAGTTTATCCATAAATACTAATTTAATCCTTCAAATAGATTAATAATACATTGTTATAATTTATAGTTCAAATATTTTGTTCTAAACCAATTGTGGTTAAATAAAGTTTAAAAGTAATGAAACTTTTAATCACCATAATAATTTTATTAAATTTTAAAACATTATAAAAGAATAAAGGAAAAGAAGGAAAGTTTGATACAACTTAATATCTCATTTCAACTCTCATAGACATTCTCCTTCTTCATTTTAGATCCTCTCACACATTTACCTTCTACAAATTCTCACCTTAAACACGAATTCTCAAAACCAAAAGTGTTATTTTATAAAAATTAATTCGATAATACACGTATGTATATAGAGAGAGAATGTTATCAAAAGCAAGTTTAATATAGTGAAAAACAAAATTTAAAATAATATAGGTTTAAACTCTCGAATCGTCCTCGTATTTGTTGGAAATCTCAAATGGATCCTCGTTTTTTTGTCAAAATTGGGTTCATATACTTGTAAAATTGAGTCAATTTTGTCTTTTCTGTTAAGTTTTGATAGACGAGGTTAAATTGTGATGACGGTCGACTCTTAAAATGCTAATGTAGTAGTGTTTTATTAGGTGGAATTTTTTAGGTGATTCACCTAAACTTACTATTATTCGTAAATTTCAACCACTTAGGCGAGATCGCGAGCCCAGATCGCCTCTACCACGCAAAATGAGCTCCACCACGCGCAGCCAAACAACCATCCTTCACTTCCCACGCGAGAAATGCACCAAGAAGGCGAGATCACCCTCTACAAATCCAGCAAACCAGCAAAGGAAGGCAACAACAGTTTGTTTATCTGAACTCAAACGATGATGTATCTCAGGCCAAATTACTGAAAGATCGTTCCTTTTCCGGTGAGAGAAGAGAGAGAACAATGCATGGTCCAAGGAACAATGTTAGGTCTGTGAGGTTGGTTCAGTGAAGAGACCAAACGGCTCAGAAAACGGGCAACGATGGAACACTTCGCCGGCGAGATACAACCGAGAAATCTTTTTGGCAGTCGAGGTTGGCGGGTACCAAGGATCTAGGTCCGTTGTGATGTAGGCTTTGGAAGTAGTTGAGATTTGTTCGAGGTCGGGGAGGAGTGTTTGGTGGAATCTATTTGGTAGATCTGTGAACTCTAAAACCAAATCGTCATCCTCGTCTAGAATCCAACTCGGCGGTGTCTATTTTATAGGTTTGTTCTTGGATTGTTGTTGTGAAGTCTTTTGTTTCTTGTTTGTTGCCTCGTGAGTTTGATATGCTTTTGTTGGTTTGATTTTTTGAGGAAATGTTGTCGGATTTGATGGTCTTGGTTTGATTCTTTGAAGATAGAGCGGTGGGTTTGATGAGTTTGGTCTGATTTTTGGTGGATTGAGTGGTGGTTTTCTTTTTGGAAGGCTTGTCTAATACTTCCTTTTCTACACCCAACATATCTCTTGTAGCAGCCAAGTGTATAGTCTCACATTGAGGTTTCAAAGAAGAATTGAGGCAAATGGAGAGAGAAAGCAATAACACAACAAAGAACAATAGTACCTTTCTGAGATTGAGTTGAGCCATTGGTTTTGCTGGTTTTTGGTTCAAGATCTACAAGATGGGTGGCGGTTGGAGAAGAGGCCGCCGCGGCCGGTGGGCCAATTCTGGGAAGGTTTCCGGTGATCGTAGAAGAAGTATAACTTGTTGGGTTTGTTTGCACATCCGTTTTGTTTTCGCATCCACGTGGAATTGTTGATTGTATAACAAATGGCCTATTCAATTTAATAGACAATGCTATGCCATGTAAAAAAAATACAGCTCAGCATCTGTTTAATGTTGTCTGTGGAAACTTAATGGGAGAGAACTTAATTGAGTCAATTTTACAAATATTTGGACCCAATTGGTTTAATTTTATAAATATATAAATTCAATTTTGACAGTTTAAAATATGAGGATTCACTTGAGATTCCTTAACCAATAAGAGGATGATAAGAGGATTTAAACTAATAATATATTAGAATATATTTTTAATGAGAAGTTCTACTACTCATCCATAGTATTTTTGTAAAGTTTACTCAACTATTAAATATATCTTCTGATGAGAATTGATGATTTGAAACATTAAAATTGAAGTGATTTAGCCACCATTATGTTTTAAATAAATAATTTTAACAATTTAACTTATCATAATATTAATATACCGTATACTCATACGGGTTAGTAAAGGGTTGATCGAAGTCTCAAATCCTACAGGGTCTTAAACATAATTTTTAATTAAAAGTATGAGACAAGGAAATAGGTTATTCTATTTAATGTGAATTTAAAATAGATGATTGTATTAATTTAAGATTTTATTATGATCACCACTTTGTTAGATTACTAATTTGAGTTTCGGGAGTGCATTTGACAAATACTGATCTAGATCTACAGTGTTTAAGACTAAGCATCAAGGATATAGAAGAGTTGAATTAAGTACACACAAAACAACACCAAGTTACTAAACAATCAATTTAAATACTTAAACAATCAATTTAAACACTTAGGTAATTTTTGGATGTTACTATAAGAATAAATATTTAAAAGAAAAGATATTAAAAAAGTATTTAAATTTATATAAATTTTTGGGTAGTATTGAAAAGTTAAAGAATAAAAACAGGAATTTAAAACATAAAAGATAAAAAATAAAATATAATCTCGCAGTCCATCTAGTGTAAAAAGTTATATTAATTATTAATTAACTTATTAACTAATATTAATAATTATTAAAATAAAATAAAATAAAATAAAGTAAAGTAAGAGGTAATCAGTATGAGCGTTAGAGTCATTGCAATTGCAGCGTTGGAACGATGATGAAGAGCATATAAAGGCGCCCACTGTCTTAACTTTTTCTTAGTTCAAAATTTTCACTCACTCTCTCTCTCTTTCTGGTAGAGTGGTTGTTTTGTAGGGTTTATAATTCATATTCATATTTCAAATCAAATCGGGAATGGTACCCTCGCAAAACTACTTTTCCTCGAACTAACATTTCAAATTCAAATTCAAATTCGGCAAGTTTAGCGATCCGTCAATGGCGTTATTGGCGGCGAGTGGAGGTGACACCGTCAAACTCTTCGACGCCTCCGCCGTCAAGCCCGGCGTGTACACGCCCTCCGGCGATCCATGTGCCCTCAGCTTCACCCCTTCTCCCGGTTCCCAAGTCCATTCAGTCAAGTGGAACCACACTAGTGAGTCCATCTCTCACATTTTCGCTTTCTAGGGTTTGAATTTCCCCTTATCGTCGTCGATTGCGCTGAATTTGAGTTTTTCGCAGACTTAGTTGTGGCCAGTGCCGGAGACGATAAGAAGATCTCACTGTGGCGGAAGAATGGGCACACGATGGGGACCATTCCGGTTGCCGGCAGTGATAGTGGAGACAACATTGAGGTCATTTCTGACATATGCTTTACTTATTTGATGTTTTCTTTACGCAACATTTGGTAGAAAAATAGAAATTAGTTGACAGAATATTTACACTATGTGGCAATGCTCTTGCTCTCCAGGAGACAAAGCTCAAAAGTCAATAACACACCACAGATTCAAATGACAACAACTTATACCTAATTACATAACCTATAATGCATTACTCTCATCAAGGCAGTTTCTGATTCTATAATATAGAACTGAGCAGGTAATACACAATGAGCTATTTTATGGCACGATGTCTGATAATACGTAGCTACTCCTAACTCTATCGTAACTACCAACGGGACAGTGAATATTGGGAGAATCTGCCACCAAAGTTAGCTGTACTAAGGGTACCGGGCTATAAGTCTCACCCTAGAATCCCATACCTCCAATGTGGGACCAAAGTCTCATACCTTTCAATTGGATACTAAAATCTGACCACACTCCACAGCCCAGGGAACAATGCGGGCTGGCTGTGCATCTGTTCACTTGGCCAGTTTCGGGTGGACACTACAATACCAATATCACTACTTGCACTTCTCATTTTCAACTGAGATTGGGTGGAAGGCTAGTTATTAGAAATGCATCTAATATAAAAAATTAGATCTTCTAAAGTGAAGCGTATACTGTGAAAGAGTGATTAACAGTTCATGATTGATTTAAATTAAGGCATATAATCCACTTTATATTGATGGTGGAAAGGGCCATGCTTTGAAGACTTAAAATCCAATTATACCTGACTGCTCATGTCAGTTTTTATCAGTTCCCTGTCAACATTGTACACAAGTTTCAATGCCCTGTTTTGGTTGTTTGCACTTGTTTGAAGTGCCTTAAAATTGTTGCCTTTTCACTTGTTGTTTCGTGAAGATGCAGTGTCAATATCACCACAAACTTTTGTGTGAAATTTGTGGTATAAATTTAATGATATTCTTAAGGAAAAAAATTACATTCAAGAATTTCCTTCAACATTTGATCCAATTAACAGAGATTTGAACTTTGATTGTGCATAAGGGGGATGATTATCCTGTCAAAATTGGCTCTTGGATTTTTCAGAAGAAGTGACAAAGGCAGGGAGACCCCTTTGTGTAATGCTTCTAGTTCCTCTCTGATAGTCCTTGTAGGTCATAACTTTGGTAGAAGCAGTCAGACAGTCTGTTACTTTTTTTTTTCTCTGTTACTTTATTCATGGCTTCATGCTGTTTTTTTTATATTCTCAGGAATCTATATTTGCTCTCAGCTTCAGCAACAAGGCATCCAGATATGTATGTTCTGGAGGCACTGGTCAAGTTGTAAGGATATGGGATTTGCAAAGGAAACGCTGTATTAAATGGCTAAAGGGTCATACTAATACTGTCACAGGTGTAATATACAATTGTAAGGATGAACATTTGGCGTCTATCAGCCTTAGTGGAGACTTAATGCTTCATAACCTTGCTTCTGGGCAAAAGGCTGCTGAGCTCAAAGATCCCAATCAACAGGTTTTTCTGCTTTGTTGTACTTGATCCTTCTGCATCATTGTGAGTTGTTTTGTATGTGTGTATGGACTAACCCTCCATCTTCGAAATTGTAAGACCAGATGTTGAGAGTTCTTGATTATTCTAGAGTTAGTCGTCACCTTCTCGTGACTGCTGGTGATGATGGGACAGTACATTTGTGGGATACAACTGGTCGCAGCCCTAAGGTATGCAATATGCTCTCTCTATATGTGTAAATAGCTTATGCTGCAACATTCTACCAAAAATGAGCTTGGTTGATAGTTGAAACCACGAATTGGTCTTCTCCATTTAAAATAATAATAAAGAATAACTTGTATTTGCAACATCTTCATAATCATATGTCTCAGTGATTAATTTGGTACTATTGTAGTTTAACGAATTAGCTCTTTCTGTAGTAAGTTTCTCCTTTCTTGCCTTTTATTTTTCATCATTATTTCAGATAGATAATTTTGAGTTGACAATATATTTTTTCTTTCATTGTGTTTGAAAAAAAGGTTTCATGGACAAAGCAGCATTCTGCTCCAACTGCTGGTATTAGCTTCTCTCCATCCAATGACAAGGTTTCATGTTTTATTGCTTGTTTGACTTTTATAGTATACAGTGAGATTGTTTCATCCCGCTGTAAACTTTTGACCCATTCTTTGGGTTACAATTATTTTGCTTTCTGATTTCCTTCTTCAATTAACAGATCATTGCTAGTGTTGGCCTTGATAAAAAAATGTACATTTATGATTCTGGATCTAGAAGACCATCATCTTACATTTCTTATGAAGCACCTTTCTCTTCATTGGCCTTTAGAGATGACGGTTGGATGCTGGCTGCTGGAACTAGCAATGGCCGTGTGGCATTCTATGATGTTCGTGGCAAACCACAACCTGTTGCTGTTCTTCACGCCTATGGTAGTTCTGAGGTAATTCTTAGCCTCATCGACAGTGTTTTTTTTTTTTGTTTGGACCTGCGTGGTTTAATGTATTTAAGTCTGTTAGTTGGTTACCATTCATATTTGTCTCATCTGACATTAAGATAGATTCATGGAAGTTGAAAATTGCCTGATGTATTTTACATATACCACTGGCTTGAACTCACCCAGACCACTTCAAGCTTTCACAATTACTTAAAATTAGTTTTTTCTCAACCCCAAAAGGGGAAAGTAAATCTATCCAAGAATTAAGCCTTCATAGCAATTCCTTTGATGCTCTGTAATGGGTGAGCAAGCTACCTTATTTATGTCTGTTGATATACATGATCTGTAAAGCTTATGAAGATCTTTCTTTCATATTTTGTTGAGCATAAGATTTACAAATTTGTGGTACACAAATGTATTAAGGAAGGGGTATTTGAATTTCATGTTGACTAGTAACAGATATGTTCTAAGAAAGTTCTTTAGGTCTGTTATGATCTACAACTAATGCCTGCTTTCTACATTTTTTTGTTCACACTACTTTATCTTTTTATTTGACCAATGTTCCTAGATTATGTGACCAGTTTTATTCTTTGCTTATGATAAACCATTCTTTCACCTGATATATATATATATATATATATATATATATATATATATATATATATATATATATATATATATATATATATATATATTTAACTGTGTATAACAGAACAGAGACAAAAAAATTATTCTGCTATCTAATTTCAGTTTGAAAATAGCTTGATGGCACGAGATATATTTATTGAGTACTGTGATTAGTGATATTTTGTTTGTATAAACCTATAGTTGCATGTACTATTGAATAGCAGAAGATTTTGTTTGTATTTAATTAAAATTAGATCGTAACATGGTTGTTTTCTCTTCTGTAGATGATTATGTAAAGGCAGAATTAAACTCCTAGAGTTTTCTAAGCAGTGAAAATATTATCCCAGGTCATTTGGTGATAAATAATTATACCATTAACACAATATAAACTGGTGTCACTTTAATATGAAGCATTAAAATTTCCCAATGTTGATCACTGATCTATGTTTGTAAAATTAATGTCTTCTTTTTATCTAATAATTATAGCATGTAACAGGCTGTTACGAGCTTATGCTGGCAAAGGTCTAAACCAGTTGTTGTTGATGAAAGAAATTGCACTGCAGAGACTGCTCTTGTGGGAGATACAGTTGAAGATTCTATACTTATGCCTGATCCTTTACCTTCTACAACTTCATCAAACATTTCTCTATCGACATCCATGCTGAATCCTAGGAACTCTGGTCGGGTGGGTGTCTCCATTGATGCTGCTTCATTTGTGGCATCTGGCAGTAGTTTTCCATCCAACGTACCAAATGTATCAACTGCAGAAGAAACTCCACAACGAAACAATTTATGGCCAGGTGGAAACCTGTCAAGATTGCATGCTCCCCGTGGTAGTTATAACCTAAAGGATGACATGGAGGTGTTCTCTCCACTTGTGGATGTTCAACCATTAACGCCCTCTCTATGGGATGAAAATGGGATGAAGAAGGATAATTTATTTTCTGATAGGAAACCTATGTTGTTTCCTTCATCTAGTCGAAGATTTTCAAATTCTGAGGAAGGAATGAGTGACCATCCTATATCTGATTGTAAATCTGGCTCATCTGTCAAGCAGGTTATTTTCTCACTTGACCCTGATTTTGAATTTAACTGCTCTGTGAAATACCGATATATAAAGCTTCAATTCAAAGTGACATAAATCTGTGTTTCATGATATTGATGCCACTTAGTTAAACATTGTCAATTTGTGACACTTTAATTCCCTGAGATTCAGCGGGAGGACTACTGGATTTGTTTGTTTATAGGAGCTCCATAACTGGAATTACTTGATTAGGAAGGCCATTTATCTTTTATGCATGTTTCTTGTTAATTACTTTGTCAACCAAGTGTGCCCTGATGCCCACAAAATGTTTGCACAGATTTTTTTGTTTTCTTTAGGTTCAACTATTCCAGATCTTAGTTGCACTGCTAATATTCCCTCCCCCTCCTTCCCCGTATTCTCTTCATGGTTAAAGTTGCCTTCCCCCTTGACACCAAAACCACAGCTAAAAGATTAATTTTTTGAGAAGGAGAATTGTTTAGATGCATTTAGTTCAGTCATTTGATTGAGCTGTGATCTTTGAGGAAGACATGCCACTTAAGATCGTCTGTTTTTTCTAAATTGTTTTATCAAATCATTTCCTAGATTATTATGTATTGTTTGTTTGGATTGAATTCTGTACTGTGCCTATTTGGGGAAGTTCTCTGTTTCAGAATAAACCAAAATTGGAAATAATTTACTTTTATTTTACTGGAATTGATTTGAAAATCTGTTGTTTGGAACTAGTTAAAAATGGAATTGATTTGATTTTAAGTACTTTACATTTTTATTTTTCTGCAAAGTAAAATGATGAAGTGAGTAATGGTAAAATTGTTTACTAATTTAGAATAGAATCTAATGCAAATTCAATCATAGTTGAAAGTATCTATAAATATAAAGCAACGACCCATAATATTTTTATAAACAAATAGCTTCCTTTTTTATGAACATTTCAAATATAATATTTGAATACTAAGTAAAATCCCTCTTCTTTTTTGTATTCCATACACATTTATGTTTTATCAGACTAATTTTGACTGATTATACTGCAATCTAATTGTAGGATATTACTCAGTCTTCCTTTCCACTTGCGGGGTCAACTCCTCCTCCTCCTTCAAAGAGTGAAGATTCTTCTATCACTCCTCCTGAAGCCTGGGGTGGTGAGCGGTTAAGTGAGAAGTATGCTTATCAACGTCAGCCTGTCACTGTACCATCTCGTTTTGGGATGTTGGGTTCTAGTGGTCAGACAGCAGGATCAATGTTATCTGGATTACAGGATACTTCCTCGTCTATGGGTGTTAGTTCCTATGCCAGTTCAAGCCTGAGTTTAGCTAATATACGTACCAAGGATGCCTCTACAAGCCAGGAGACTTCCTTGGGGTTTACTGATCACACTTTCTCAACTTCTTTGCCTTTGCCCGTCAATGCAAAATCCAGCCTTGGACAAGCAAACATCGAGTCCCCAAAAATCCTTGATTCCCCGAGAATGTCAGCTTTCAATAGAAGATTTTCTACTTATGCTGAAAGAATAAGCACTACATCTACCTTCAGCGACGGAGTTTCCCTTTCAGTTGGCTCTCCTAAGATTAAGAAATCAGGAGCCGAAACCAGAGAAGAACTTCTAAATAGCTTGCTGTTGAAGTCTGATACATCTGCTCCAACAGAATCTGGCTCATTTCCACTGACAAGTGTATGTTAATATTTACAAATTAATTAGATTCGATTATTGCTTGCATATATTGATGTATGTGTTTGGAAGAGAGTAGATATTTTTTCTTCTGATTCTTCATCCATTGAATGGTACAGGCGAGTGGGTTTCATTGATATAGATGGTGTTATTTTCAATGCTATAAGGAATGCTAGTTATGCTCTGCTCTAATGCTCTTATTCACTTTCCAAATTTATGACAGGGAGTAATCCCACAACAGAAAGCATCTCAGCCTGACCCACAAGGATCTTCATTTACACTTCAGCTTTTTCAACGGACCCTGGAAGAAACTCTGGATTCCTTCCAGAAATCCATACACGAGGATATGAGAAACCTTCATATTGAAATTTTAAGACAGTTTCATATGCAAGAGGTGTGTATCTGGAATTAGTGATGCTGATTTTCCTTTTTTAATTCCTCCCTAATCAATTGTCTCATGCAACAGACGGAAATGTCAACTGTAATGAACTCTCTTATGGAAAACCAAGCTGAGTTGATGAAAGAAGTGAAGTCCCTTCGTAAGGAAAATCAGCAACTCAGACAAATGCTTTGATGGGTGTGAATATATTTTTGTTGCGGGGTGCCTTTGTCCTGTATTGTGGGGTCTTTTGATTTTCAAAAACTAACAATTGATGTATGCCTGCTGTCCTCATCTTGATTGCATCTTAGTTTTTAGTCAGTGGTGGTTGAAGAAAAATACCATGAGATAATTGCTTTCTACTAGAATAGGGCTTTGAAAATGTACAGGATCATGAATTTTCCAATTACAGAAGCTTTGTTGAATGGTATATTTACGCTTAAAAGCCTCTTCAATCTCGAGAGTAATTATTGTTTTTCTCAATTTTCTTAAAAATTGGGGAAATAAAATAAAGAATGTCAAGTTTTCAAATTACACTAAATTGTGTTACTTGGAATGGTATTGGACGCCCTTTTGCATTGAAGTGATTTTTCCATTTTTGTTGTTATTTTGCTGTCCTGAAAATCCGCCATTTGGTTGATGTTCGTCTTTTCTTAGGGTATAGTATAGCCATAAGTGACATCATTTAGTTTTTTTGGGGAAGTATTCTATTTAATAACAGGAATATTGAGCCGTTTTGTCAAAGGAGTACATAAATTTGAAATATAGGGGGGTTTCTTCCTGTAGCCCTTATTTTTCTTGCACCCCTAATTTTTTCAAAATGTCACTATTAACCTTTGACTTTGATTAGGGTAAAAAGGTTAAGTAGGGTAAAAACCTTTCTTCTTTTATAAGTTTTATGTCCTGCACCTCCAAATTGTGCGCAACTCACTCCATCGCTCATCCCTGTGCTTAAAAGCATTCAAGATTTCAAAATTTGAGCGGTTCTTCCCCTTTTAATAATCACTAATGTTTGAACACCGGTTAATACTTGAACACCGGTTAACACTTTGTCGACGTTTGAATGCTGGTTAACATTTTATATCTGATTAACATTTTATCGACATTCGAATATCGATTAACACTTTATCGATGTTAATTAATTTTTTATTTAATTTGTGAGGTGACAGAAATAACTTAAGTTTTTCTTATAACACATAAGCATACAAAGCAAGTTCAAAAGAAAGACAAGAACCTCTGAGAGAAGACATGCATTGAACAACATGTTAGAAGTGGAAGCTCGAACCCCAACAAGGTGGTAGGAGAAATGGGTGCGGAGGCCATAGAAGTTTGAAGAGGTGGCGAGAAAAAGAGGGGAGGAAAATTTAGTTTTTCTTTTTGGGCAGTGAGTGACTACAGAGAAAGAGAGATAAGTGAAAGCCACTATGAGTGGTAACTAACTGGAAAAGAAGGAATAGAACAATGCAAGAAAGAGAACGAACTCAAGAACGAGATTAAGGACAAAATTGAAAGAAGATCTGCATTATTAAATAAAAAGTTAAAAAAATTTAATCGACGTTCGAACGCCGGCGAAGTGTTAACCGACGTTGGAACGCTGACGAAGTGTTAACCGACGTTCTAACGTCGATAAAATGTTAACCGACGTTGGAACGTTGACGAAGTGTTAACCGACGTTGGAACGCCGACGAAGTGTTAATCCACGTTCGAACGCCGATAAAGTGTTAACCCACGTTCGAATGCCGACGAAGTTTTAACCTATGCTCGAACACTGACAAAGTGTTAGCAGACGTTTGAATGCCGACGAAGTGTTAACAGACGTTCAAATGCTGATGAAGTGTTAATAGACGTTCGAACGTCGACAAAATGTTAACCGACGTTCGAACGCCGACGAAGTGTTAATCGGTGTTCAAACATCCTTGGTTATTAAAAGAGTAATATAAAATTTTTGGAGGTGCAAGATGAAAAGGTGGAGGTGGAGGGAGAATTGCTCTTAAAATTTAGTTTAACAGTATCCTAGATTTTGAAACTACATATCGAAATGAGAGCTCAAAATGCAACATCCTATTTCCTAATATCTTATTTAGAGGTAAACATACTCAACCTTGATACAAATGAAATCAATATTATGGAACATCTAACAAAAACAATGTGTTTCTTAAACGCATTACCTTACTTGTTCATGACTTCACACCATCTTGACAAAGGCCATAAGTTGAGAGTAATTAACACAATAAAAATATTGCATAAGAATGTGTTTAAAAGATGTTACTTACCATATCATATTCTTACACATGTATTCCAATATGAAGGTAAACACACATTGGGTCCCTATGTTATGAAAAATGTATTAATAATGTTTACAAAGAAATAACAAGTTCAACAAATCATCAAATAAAAAGCTGAACAAAAGAGAGAAAAAGCTGAATAACAGAAGAGAGAAGAGAAAAAGTACGGTCAAATCAACATGGATTTAACGTCGTCAACTTAATGGACAGGACCTTATTCATATATTTTTTATAACATAGGAACCCGATATCTTCATTTTTAAAACCGGATGTAAACACAAATTCAACTCTTAACATGTGGATGAAATAAACATTTAAGCCTAACTATAACTATAGTCAATCCTTCAACTTTCATTATAGTTAATTTATAATACATTGTACATTATTTTTTTTTCAAAATTTCTGGAACAATTTTTAATTCACATTTAATATACGTTAATGGTTAGGAAATATAAAAATTTAGAATGCGAAAATAACGAATATATATAAAAATCAAGGATATTATCATGTAAAAGAATTTACAATTAGATAATCATATAAATATAATATATTTAAATTAATTTCATAATTTTTAAGAACAGATTCAATATTAAAAATTCAAAGAATTAAGTTGATTTAATCTTTATTCGTTTCAGAGTTAAAAAACAAATCTTACGTTTTCTAATAAAAAGAGATACAAAATTATAAATAAATCCAATAGTTTTAGTGTTGGGAGGAACAAAATCGTGTTGCAAGAAAACCAAAAATATTAATCTCAATGCAACTTCAACTGCAACTGCGATGATACACTCTGCCACAGGGTACTAGCAAAAGTGTACGTAGCTGAGGATGAACCTATTCTTCTTCTGTAGCGTAGCGCATGTACTTCTCTTTTCAATTGGCCAAAACAAAATAAATAAATGGTATTAATCTGAAGACGTTTACCACAAACGACAAATTCTTCAATCTTTTTTCGGTCCTTCAAATCTCAACCTCACCTTCCACTTTTCACCCTCCTCCTATCTCCCTTCCATTCAGACAAACACTTTCTGTTTCATTCACAACTCAAAACCTCAATCGCCATGTCTGACCAAGGTATTATCCATTCATTTTTTTTCTTCTGGGGTGCTTAAACCCATGTTAAAGTTTTGATTTTGATGGTGATTATTTATTTTCTGTTGCGGGGTCTTCTCTTGTTTGCAGAAGTCGGCAAAGGGTCTCCAAAATCTTCTTCTTTGAGTCCCTATGAAGAAGCTATGGAGGCCTTGTCGTCTTTGATCACTAGACGCACTCGGGCTGATGCTAGCAATGTGGGGGATCAGTTTGACCTGTTGTTTGATTACCTGAAGGTAAAATGTTTGTGAATTGGGCCATTTTTCATGAGATATTGATAATGGTGTGCATTGTCTAATCCTGTAGATGCTAGATTTGGAGGAGCCAATTGCGAATATGAAGGTTATCCATGTGGCTGGGACCAAAGGGAAGGTACTCTCACTTCACTTTGGTGGTTGCTTGGAAATGAGGCCATAAGTTGAATTTGTTTAGTGATTGCTATGTGGCTGGTCACTGGTGTTTTGTGGCTCGTTATAGTTAGAGATAACTGATAAGTGTGGCTTTGGATTTCTTATTCTATGTTTTTCTTCACGGTTAGTAACTCTATTTATTTTGATGATGGAAATTGTTTTTATTATACTGGGGTTTTATAGGGATCTACATGCACCTTCACAGAATCTATATTACGTAACTGTGGTTTTCGCACCGGACTCTTTACATCTCCTCATCTCATTGATATCCGAGAAAGATTTCGTTTGGATGGGTGAGTGATTCATATTCATATGTTGATCTTTTGGTGTTTTTCGTTAACATCTACTTGTGTCTTTTTTCATTTTTGTGTTAATTTGGTATTTTGATTGGGGATTTGAATTGTTTGTCATTATGAGTCTATCATCTATTTTTTATAGGGTGAATACTAATTTAGCGAGTGCATTCTAGTTATTTTCTGAATTGATTTGTTTTCCTACGAAATTATTCTTTAGTATTGGTACTTTTGTTAATTTCCATTACACATGCAGATCTAGGATAGGAGAATATATTGTATTATGCCTTTACTTGCAACATAATTGCAGTTCTTTAATTCTGCAGAAAGGAAATCTGTGAAGAGAAATTTTTAGCATATTTCTGGTGGTGTTATGACAGACTGAAGGTATGCTTATGTGCATAAATATTTCATTGACATTTATACTGTCAGCTTTTTGATGATGGGGTGGAAAAGCAGGTCATGCTTTTCTCAATTTATTTTGAACCTGAGCCAAATTGCCTTGCTACTATATTTTTATTGGATTACACTATTACTAGTAATTTATTCCAACTTAGCTCTACATTTCTTTAAGAGTCCACCAATTACTCTTAGAGCAACCAAAAGAATATTTTCTGCTAACTTAGTCTGAAGTTTTGAAGCTATGTCATTGCTCCCTTTGAAGTTATTGCGTTGTTTCAGAAGAAAATAGTAAAGGAAGAGCAACTAACTGGTCCTTCTGGCACCCTTGATAAGATTGTGTGAACTGGTACAACATACGGAAGAAAGGGGTCTTAAGTGTAATGTAACTTGAGAAAAAGGAACAACAGGTTGTATGTTTTAAACTCATGGTGGTTAGTGTCAATTTGAAAATCATATGTGACAAAATAAAAATGGGAAAAATAAGAAGAAAAGCAACACAGTTTTACTTAATAATATGGTGAGTCTATTAGCATCACCTTCTGTTCTGCAAACCAATGCATATTTGTACCATGACAATAACAGTTGTGGTGTAGTATAGCAGTAATACCGTAGTTAAGTTTATATCATCAAAATGTTCATGTTCCGGTCACTTTTACAATTTAATTTGATGTGCTTGCTAATAGTAATAATGTAATTGGTTCATGTTTTGGTGGTGTGCAGGAAAAAACTGATGAAAACATTCCAATGCCCACTTATTTCCGTTTTCTTGCCTTACTTGGCTTCAAGATATTTGCAGCAGAGCAGGTTTGTTTTCCATGCTTTAAATTTCTAAGAAAAATCTTTCAGTGTATATTCTATTTTTTCTTTATGTTATCTTAAATGAATAAGAGCTTCTTTCTTTCTGAACTTTTATGTAGGTTGATGTTGCTATATTGGAGGTTGGATTAGGTGGCAAGTATGATGCCACAAATGTGGTATGTTTAAAATTTCATTGGAAACATGTTTGTCTAACATTACAAGACTACAAGAGTAATGAGCATTGAAACCTCGGATATGTATGTTTTCTATGAAGCTGTATCTAGGAACAAGCTCATGCAGATGTGTTGATATTTCAGGTTCGGGCCCCTATTGTGTGTGGAATAACTTCTCTAGGGTATGACCACATGGAGATTCTTGGTTAGTTTTCTATTTTTGAATTCTAGGTAATCACTAGTTTAATTCATGGCTATTGTGTATGAAAATATATGTTTAGAAATTTGTATATTATACAAATGTTTCAGAATATCGTTGAACATAATGTTGCTATGCCACTGCTTTGTTCAGTGAGTTTAGTTTGATCATTTTATAATTAGGGAATACTCTGGGAGAAATTGCTGGTGAGAAGGCGGGTATCTTCAAGGTGTTTCTTAGAATATAAATCTTCTTTTGAAGGATAAAAATTATTTTTGCTGCTTCTTTGCAGTGTTCACTTTCTTGCTGAGAATTTCATTTCTTTATTTGTTTGTTTGGTTTCAGAATGGGATTCCAGCTTTCACAGTGCCTCAACCTGACGAAGCAATGCATGTACTTGAAGAGAAGGCTTCTCAACTAAATGTATGTTCTTTCATGAAGTTGTTTTGCTTTATAAAATAAGTTTGAATGACTCTACATAAAAAGGTGGTGTAACTTGTTGGAGATCTTACATAAACAAAATATATCAACAAGTTACAATATATAAGTGGGTACAAACCTTATCTTATAATTTAATTTTAGAAGGCTACGTTAGGCTTAAAATTCTAACTCTAAGATAATTAAATGAATATAATATCAGCATGTCAATATTAAGTAAAATGGTACAATTTTACAGTGTGTTTAGGATTAAAAGTTCAAATTTACTACACATGTGATGACTGAGTAAAACTTAACATACTTTGTTTGGATCTTATTTATTTTGTCAGAGGGTGTTATATAACTAAGACTTAATTATGAGAATTGTCTTTCTTGGAAAGAGAAAAAAATACCCTCGATGTGATTCAGCGTGTCTTGTCATTCTCATAGTGCATTTTATCAACTTGTGTCTTCATGTATGGTGTACTTTTTTTCATCTTTCAATGGTCTTTTGAAAGTCAGGGTAGACATAACATTAAATCCAAGTAGCTTTTGTAGCTGCATTCATTGAAAATGTTAAGTCTTTGGTCCTTGCTTTCAATCAGCTTAGTAAATCTTGCCAATGTCAGGTATCTCTTCAAGTGGTTACTCCATTAGATGCCCAATTGCTAAATGGTTTAAGACTTGGGCTTGAAGGTGAGCACCAATATGTAAATGCTGCTCTTGCCATTTCACTGTGCTTTACATGGCTGAAAAGGACTGAGCATATTGGAGATATCTATTTGGAACAAACTGTAAGTTTTAAAAAGTATATTTTTTTTTATCTTTTTCTTTTATACCTTATTGCTGAAGTGATTCTATACCTGCATGAAGGACAAGTTGCCAGAGCAGTTCATAAAAGGTTTAACCAGTGCAAGTTTGCAAGGAAGGGCACAGATTGTTCCTGACCAACACCTGAAGGGTGAAAGATCAAATAGACTTGTTTTCTTTTTAGATGGGGCTCACAGTCCTGAAAGCATGGAAGTGTGTGCAAGGTGGTTTTCTCTGGCCATTAAAGAGTACAGCCCAGACCAAACCTTGTTTCATCAGCAACTGGATAATTCTAAATTCTCACATGAAGTAGTGAAGACGCACAATGGAGAAAGAGTATCCCAGGGAAAATCCACTCCGGTAGAGTATAGATTTAAAAACTAGATTTGTTTTAATTTAAGCACATACAAACTGAAGTTGGGTATGTCACTGTAAAATGAAGTTATGCAATGTCTGTTCTGTTGAGCAGGTTCTATCCATAGATATTTTAACCAAGAATAGCTATTGTTGAGTAATATCTAATGCACTTAGTTAGAAAATCACCATTTAGAGAGCCTGTCATGTGTTTATCCTTACTTCCGAAAGGCATGTGGATTACTCTTATAGCAACCTTAGAAATACAGATTATAAACTTCTTCAGACCTGATGTTTTTGAAGTCTATAACTTGACATAGGCAATGATCTTCTTAGTAAGCTTATCCCATTCTATTATTTAGATATCAGTTTAGAGCATTAAAATCACCCATGGAATGTTACCATGTTACATATCTGAACAATTTACTCATGCAAAAAGAATTCTGGTTGTAGCTTTGTTATCCTTGTTTGTTGAGAATTTAGTTTGCACACTGTTCTTGGCTGACATTTGACTAACACATCTGGGAGGTGAGAGATGTTGACCACTAAACTAGGTTGCATTATCAGAAGAAATTAGATGCAGATAACGTGTGTCAACTGTCATGATTTGACGTCAAACACCCTGTTTTTATGTTTTTGTTTAAAATCAACTGATTCATTTGTCCTTTTCTCGAATGAACCTGATGTATTTCATACCAGGATGATGATCAGATGCCATCAGATGTCTTTTAAGTTTCTTGTTTTCACTTTAATTAGAAACTCATGATACACAAGAGTGAAAATGCCACATTTCTTTTTTAATTGGAATTGAAGTCATTGAATTACTTGCAGATATTGCTGTTCAATTGTTTGACTGTCAGGGATCCGCAGTTGCTTCTTCCTCACTTAATGAAAACGTGTGCTGATAACGGTAAATAGTTTTCTTGATTATGCTAGAACATACTCACCAAATAATGAAAATAGTTAAAAGATATTTAATTAAAGCTTAACATTTGGGATTTTGGCAGCTTCTTTCTCTGTTAGTCCTGTAATTAATTATGTTTAGTATGAGGAAAAAGTAATGTAAACATTTTCCCAATGATTTTTTATCTCTGAATAAAGTTATTTGGTCCATGGAAATTAAGAAAGAACTGAATTGAAATTGTAGGTGTCTACTTCAAGAAGGCTCTTTTTGTACCAAGTTTGTCTGTGTTTAATAAAGTTGGACCCCAGGCTTTTACTCTCACTGATCCCAAAGTTGATCTGTCATGGCAGTTCAATCTTCAAAGAGTGTGGGAAAATCTCATGCAAAGCAGCAAAGGTAGTGATGATTCAGGATTGCTTTGTAGGTTATGGAATATACTTAGCCTTTTTGTTGATTCAGGAATTCGTATGTGGAACTAGAATAATCTCTAATTTTCCACATCCCTTTTCTTTTTTTCCTTCACGACTTGTTCCTATTAAGTTTGAGGCCTTAGAATATTTTATGGCTTGAACAATCTGTTTGAGATTACTTGGCTTAGCAGGTAAAAACACCGACATTGTTTCTGAAGAACTAAAAGATGACATGGAAACGAGTGCCAGTAACTGTGAACACAGCGCAGTGTTTCCGTCACTGCCATTGGCAATCAAATGGCTTAGGGACAGAGTGCAACAGAATCAGTCACTTCGTTTACAGGTGTCAGATTACACTCTAGTATCACAGTTGGGAAATTTAATCAATGTTGAATCAAATTTCTTGGAAATCATCAATTTGGTGAATCCCACTTCTAATTCATGAGAACCATCAAATTAGAGATTTTCAATGAATTTCAGTCAATAATATCTGCAAAATATACATCTTTTTTCATCTGTACAGAATTCTGACTGCAAATTTATGTGGTTGATGAATCAGGTCCTTGTAACTGGCTCTTTACATCTTGTTGGGGATGTGTTGAACTTAGCCAAGAAGTGATTTTCATTGGGAGAATTTGAAGATTCCTTCAAGATTGGGTTTCCGTTCTAAAGCTGGGTGAGTTTTCTCTGGCATTGACACAGTTCATTGTTGAGCTGGTTGTGCACTTCGGTTCTGAAAATTCAATAGTGTGTGCTTGTCATCAACCCAACGCCATTGGACATTCACTTGATACATCTACTGCGTTGGTTAATTTTCTCGTATTGATCTTGCTTCCAAAGAAATGTACACTCTTACCGTATGAAGAGCTAATTTATTTTGGAATACCGAAGAAAGTCACAATTTAACTTACAGTAGGAAGGCGTTTTAATGTGATTATTTCAATTGTAAATTAAGAAATAAAAATCATAATTAACGTAACAATATATAATATTTGTGAAATTCGACAACAAATATTATAATGTCGAAACCACGTGTTCAATTTATAACTATAGCACCATAACGTATCTTACGGTATGGCTGCGTCTGAGCCACAGCTGATATATGATAGTATTTAACGCATCGAACGGCAGAGGATGCTGGTTCCACTAGAAGTGCGTGTCGCGCCCACACCCAATTTTCTCATCCGCTCGTGACGTCCCCTCCACGTGTCACCCAACACACGCGTCACTCCTCCCACACTACTCACAAACATTGCATCTCTCTCCACCTCAGCACATCCATAAACGGCATGTCGTTTAACAGTCCCTCCGAAACCACCACCAGCACGCACCCTACGCACAGTGCTTCCCCTATCCACGACACGTCGTTCGTGTGCTTCAGAAAAGTCAAACCTGCGTTTCACGTACGTCCAGAATTCCTTGTTGACTATATGTTCATTTTATTTTATTTAATTAAATATTTTGTAATAATATTAGCAATGAATAATACTTCAGCATCAACTTGTCTGGGTGGTGTAGTTGGTTATCACGCTAGTCTCACACACTAGAGGTCCCCGGTTCGAACCCGGGCTCAGACATTTTTTAAAAATAACTTTTTAAATAATATTCGAAAAACAATTTACTAAAGAAAAGAGAAAAAAAGAATAATTTTACAGAGAGTCATTCTCCCTGCACCTCACCACCCTCATCCTGCACCTCCAAAAAAAATTATAATTCCAAATGTGTCCTTTCAGAGTCAAGAGGAGAGAGAAAAATATTGTTTAAAAAGGTTCACTCAATTTGAAACCCTAAAACTTTAACTCATCTTCTTCTTCCCTTGCCGCATCTCACTCCCTGCCGCATCTCAGTAAAACCCTAGACCTACACCCCCTCCTTCCTCCCTCTTTTTCTCTCCGTCATTTGTCTCTGGCATCCGCTGCTTTGCTCGCGTTCCTCGTTGGCGTCTAGGTTAGTAGCTTCCATCATGTAATATATTTGTTTCCTGTGCTTGGTTGGGTTCGTGGGTCGTGATTGGGTTCGTGGGTCGTGATCAAATCGGAGCTCGCAGAGGTGCACGCCGCAGTTGGAAGTGCGGCAAGGATCAGAGCCGCAGTTGGAAGTGCGGCTCGCTGGAGGTGCACGCCGCAGTTGGAAGTGCGGTAAGGATCAGAGCCGCAGTTGGAAGTGCGGCTCGCTGGAGGTGCACGCCGCATTTGGAGGTGCGGCAAGGATCAGAACCGCAATTGGAAGTGCGGCTCGCAGGAGGTGCACGCCGCATTTGGAAGTGCGGCAAGAGGTGCGCCGCATTTGGAAGTGCGGCAAGAGGTGCACTTGGAAGTGCGGCAAGAGGTGCACTTGGAAGTGCGGCAAGAGGTGCACTTGGTATCCATGAAGGCATTTGGTATGTTCACTGTTAAGCAGAATATATAACCTATGTAAGATTTATTCATTTCTTTTGTATCATTCGGTAGATTTTAATCTTTTCCTCAATCACCTTACACATTGTTTACACTTTTTATATAAGCTTACGTTTTTTTCTCCAACTTCTTTTTAACCTACTCTTTTAAAGTTCTCTTAAACTTTATAATATGTGAAATTAGTTTTACTATTAAGGATGTTTCCTAATTTCTGAAAAAATACTTTTGTGAAAGGATATAATTTTTTTCCCTCTCTCGCTCACACTCACAGTATATAAATCTCCCAAAACCCACCACTATGACCACCATCCCAGCATTGTACTGATATAATTAAAAAAACATTAAATAAAAAATTTGCAGGGTTTATAAAGAAGGAATATTTTTGTGCTTGTGGTTGGGAGTTAAAAAAATGGTTGGGGATTAAAAAAATTTATTTTATTAATTACTGTTTTGACTTTTTATTAAATGAAGGGTAAATAAGTAAATTTGGGGGTGCAGGATGAGGTGAGGGAGGTGTAGGAAGACTCACTCTTTTACAGATTCACCCTGGATAGGCATTTTTTTTTTAAAGTCTTCATAATTTCATACATAAAACCACATGCCGGCACGTGCGCTTCGTTAAAAAGCTGACCAAAAGTAGCGGAGCCCATAGATCGGGCCCATTCTTGAAGCCCAATGACGCGAGCCTCGTTGGAAAAAGGAGGACAAAGTAAAAATACCAATTATTATTATTAACTATTAAATTAAAAAAAGGTGCTAGGTACGTGCTTGGCTGACCCGGCGAATTGAAGTTGAGGGTGGGGTCCAATCCTGTGTATGAAAGAGCACGCTATTTTGTTTAGAGTCCTCCCTCTGCAACACGTTCCTTCCAAACGACGATAGAAAAAACAACTTTCGTTCTGCTATCTAGGGCTCTATTCCGATTCCGAGTCCGAACCCCCTCAATGCTTATCTGAACTAATTAGGTCGTCTTCACTTGCGCTTTTTCTCTGCATTGTATCGATTTCCATGGAGGAGTCTTCCTACACCGGTCTTCCCACTAGCCACTTGCTTGGTTCAGTTCCTGTAAGCGAGAGCATCTTTCGTTTTTCTTTTCTAATTTGTGCTCTTTGCTTGTCATATCGCTTCACTTCACTCTCTGCATGCTCGATCGTCTTCAACTGTTTTCATATTTTTTTAGGAATTAAGTTAATTGTGTGGAAATTTAGCGGAAGGAGTGGGATGAAGTGAAATTATGGAATGACAAGTGTAATCGGTTGATTCCACGATTATAAAATAGCTAGAGCTGTAGTGTAAGGTTATTTCTAAATTAAGTAAGAGAACCGCGGCGCCTCCGTTAAATGTGTTTGTGATTTTAAGATATTGACATTAATTGATTTTGTTAACTCATAGTTTTGATTTTTATGGTTCATGTTGAAGCGATGGAAAAGTTACTTTGTTGAGGAGCATGCGTGATCTTTGTTACTTTATAATCATTCTGTTATTCCTGTGTGATTCTTTGTGATAGTAAAGTAACAGGTTCTGTTAATCTGTTTGGTACTCAGGCTGTCATTACTGAAGAAAATAATAGCACGAAACATGTGGGTATGGATTTATGCATCGAGCTTCCGTTTCTTGTATTTCCTACTTTTAAAGTTTAAGTGCTTCTAGCTAGTTGCTTATGAACACATATATATGATGCATGTAGCCACTGATGAGAGTATGCAAATATTCCCTCCAAACAATGGAGTAGACCGAGGAACTGGATATCAAACGGTTGGCGGCCGTACTGGTATGTTCTCTAATTTTTGTGACTTGGAGAGTTCAGAGATAAATTTCTTTATCTGATTTTTCTCTCTTCCTTTTCTCTCCTTTTAAATGATTTAACAATATATTGGTAGTCTATGGCTGTTTCCTGGTGAATTTAGTACATGACAGTGAGACACTAATCGGTATACTGTATTGTCAATTCTTGACTAATGAAGGGGATCAGGAGTTTTTTTTTTTTTTTTTAGCTGTAGGCATCTTACAACTGAACAATTTAACTGGAACTTTCAAGCAGTCCCTCCCTGTTGCCTAGTCTCATGATATTGTCTACTGATTTGTGTTATATCTTCTAAATTAGTTGTCATTAGTGAATTTCACCTATTCCTAACAATTGAAATTGTAGGAAACACCAAATATAATCCCATATCTTTAATCTACTATCGTTTGGGGGAGAGTTAGCATATTCTTCAATTTCTTTAATGTGTTACTGTTTTAATGTTATGCATGCTTAAAATTTGTTTTCAATACTCCCAAGTATTGTTGTTTAATCTATGTTCCTTTTACCTTTGTTCTTTCCAGGGCTATGAAGCCAACGTGAACTGCTTAAATATGTCCAATAATTAAGTTCAAAATTAATAGTTATTTTATTTTATTTTATTTTATTTCCATTCTTGACCAAATTATCTATTTACTTTAGCTATATTTTGACCCCTTTTGCCTTGTGCTACTTGATGAGAAAGCTATTATGCATTGCTGTCACTTAGATAATAAAATTTAATTTTCTCTTTATGCCTGCATAACAGGGTTCAAATGGTAATAAAAACAATCCCTAATTAGACTTACAAAGAATTTATAGTAGAATAAAGTAAAACAAAGTTTAAAAGTTACGCAATTTCATTAAATTGCCACCCAATTATGATCATTAAAGACAGTCAACACTAATAATTGCATATCTTAAGTGTCAGTTCCAAATATTATGCCAATTTTTTTCTGGATTTTATATTATGTACAAATTTGAGTTTAACCATTGACCAAGGTTTACACCCATATTGATTCTATAATCAGATTTGCGAATAGTGCTCATTTGTATTTTCATTTTCCATGGTCACTTGCTGATATAGAAATGGTGTTCATTATTCTCTTGTTTCTTCATCTCAGAAGCTTTTGAACAACAGCCAGCAAGCAACTGGAGGGGAGTCTTTAGCATCTCATCGTATTCACAGTATTTTGATGTAGACACGGATGTTGTCGTAATCAGATTAATAAGTTCTCTGAATCCAGTTGCGGGAGACTTCTTCAGCAAGATAGATGCTAACCCTGATTTGTGCGTTATTATTTTACCTTTTATACTTTCAATTATCAAAATAGAGAAACTCGTTTTGATTACATAGTGAATATATGGGAGTTGAGGGAAATTTTAATTTAATTAAACTGTTACCATAACATTTTTTTTCTTCACACCCCTCCATTTTTTTTTCTATATCTATTTTAGTTAAAGGGGACATTTGCTAGTCATGACTAGATTTTCAGCACCCTTCCCTAAAAATCGTAAATGGTGCATTTAATGGATATCGGATACTAAGGTTGCGATTCTTTTGTGATAGATATGGGCTTATATGGATCTCAACAACACTGGTGTTTGTGCTTGCCGCACTTGGAAATCTGGCTACGTTCCTTATGCAAAAACATGCTGATAACAGTACGTCGTGGAGCTTTGATGTCAGCTATATGAACGTGGCTGCATGCTCAATCTACGGTTATGCAATTGTGGTCCCATTGGCATACTACTTCTTCCTTCAGTATATGGGTTCAAATGCCAGCCTTATAAGATTTTGGTGCATGTGGGGGTATTCTCTCACCATTTTCATCATGTCTTCGGTAAGTTTCTGCTTTCTCCAACGTGGTAAATTTCATTCTGAAGGTTTTTATATTACAAATAATATTGCACAATTATTTATACCACACATGTTCAGTTGGGGGAATGTGGCCCTGAAGGCGAAATTTGAAATGGACAGTGCCTCAACAAGTGAGGCGCTCTTCCTTAAAAGCTCGAAGGGCCTTTGGGCTCAGACTCCAATCCCTCCTCACCATGTAAATAGCACGTTGACCAAAAATAAAACCATGCAAAAAATACCATTAAATCTCAGGTGGTGAGGACGTTGTAGTGAATGGATTGTGTCGCAGAATGAATTTTTTTTCCGATTCTGTGCTGCGTTCTTATAATATATCCCAATGTCCAGATTGGATGCGTGACTTCTTTTCACGTATTTGTATTTAAGTTGTCACTGAATTTTATAATTTGTGATAGGAAATTACATCACTAGTTCACTAATCATACTTTAACTTTGTGGAGACTTTCGCATTTCGATCTAATTCATATTTCTTTGGACACTTTCAGTTCCTGTTGTTAATTCCTGTTGAGTTTCTTCGGTGGGTTATAATACTCCTTACGGGTGTTGCCTCAGCAAGCTTTGTTGCTTTAAACCTGAGGTTTTACATAGAAGGCAATGAGCTTTCGGTGGCGATTATTGCTGCATTTTTGTTGCAAATAGCTTTGGCAATCTTCATCAAGGTTTGGTTCTTTCCGTAGCTAAAATGCTCTGCAGCAGTGAAGAATAAGCCCCGAACACTGTCATTATGAACTCACTGCATTGGCTAACTTTGTTCAAGACGAGAGTGGAATTGTCTGAAGCAGAATTGGTTTGCTTATTTTCGATTTACTAGAATGGAATGGTAAAGAATTGCAGAGGAATTAGTGCGAATTTCAGTATCAGCCCGATCAGAGTTTCTGTATCATTTTGGCTTAATGTGGAAGACTCAATACCCGGGAAGGGGATAATGAATGATCATGATTTGTAGTATCTGTGTATCTTTGAGCTTTTTGCATGTTTCTGTAAATATACAGAATCAAGTAAATCTTTTTTTAATTGATTTTTTAAGTAACTGTTTTACGTGGAGCCTAGGCAATTTCTTGTACGGTGAATCAAAATTTTGTCATGCCATCATCCTTTGGAAAGTGACATTGTATCTCGGATCACCCTTGCTTCTTATTTTTAGTTCAATAACAACCTGGTAGAGTGCAACAAGGCGTCCTATCGCCTGAGCTTAAGCATGATATGCATGCTGAGTTTTTAGTATCATCTAATTATAATTAAAATATAATTAGAGGAGTTTAGCAGCTAATTGTAGTTTTGTTGTCAAAAAAATAGTTTTCATCAATTAAATCAAAAGCTTTTAAGTACCAAAAATTTATTAAGTAAATTGACTCTTACAAATAAAAAAAGGAAGACATTTTTTTAGTTCAATTTCTTCTTGTGTTATAAATTTAAATAAATTTATTTTCTTGTTTTGTTCCTCCGTTTAATGTGTAATTGATTAACATTATTACAAAACATTTTTACTTTTAAATATTATATATTGTTCAGTGATTGAAAATCCTCCTTCAATAAATACCAACTTCTTACACACTTTTTTTTCGATTGTCACTAATCATAAATATGTTAAAGAATTTTACTCCATGTCTTAATATGTCCAATTATCTTCTATAACCAATCTTCACTTATTTATTTATATATTTCTTCTTTAATGAAATTAAGATTATTAGTGTTGCATATATAAAATTTAAACAATAATTTATAGAAACGTAATCTCATTCAAATTGATTTATTTTTAACCTATATTTTTCTTTAATTTTTAAAAATCAAATTATAATTTTCATTGAAGATTTCCAATTATTATAAATAAAATAAAACATGTAACATCCCATAAATACAGTCATAAACCATACAAATAGAATATTCACATATATTAATATATCAATTCAGTCTTACATTTAAAGAGAATAAAGTACGCTCTCCGAACGGTCTTACATAAGCTAATACAAATAAAGATGTTTAATCTAAGCGTACCTGACCGAACGGTTTACAAAATAGAAATACCGAACGGTCAAATTAATCAAAAAGGGGAGGGGTCGTTCTAATACAGCACTCTTAATCTAACTAAACTAAACAGATAACCGAACGTACTACTGTTCGGCCTTCACTTCAACATCGACGAGATTTTCTTCCTCCAAGATTCCTTCTTCAAGCGTCTCCTCAAGCAACGCCTCTCTATCTGCTCACATCCACACGGATGATCATTGCAATTGACAAGGACGAGACAATGAAAAACACAGGGTAATCTTATTTAATTTAATTCAAGTAATAACAGACATTTCTCAACATATCAAACATATCAAATATTCCAATATACAAATCAATCAATTTCTGAGTTCAATCAATTCCTGATACTAGACTGACTGTCCGGACTGTATGAATTCTGTGTAGCTAGACGTTCGCGCACCCAGGTGGTGTAGCGACTGGAATTTATCATCAGTTGCCACCCGAGGTTAGTCCCTTACATCCAAAGTACCCCTAAGGACTAGGACCTCCTGCCGTTCCCACACATGACATACTCCCCTCTACGTGAGGACGAGCACTCATGAAACATCAGGATGAATCGCCAGCTAAGCTTTGTCCACATTCATACTTTACAAATTCCAACTTTCATCCAAGAGTCGTTCCTCCCTGGAACGCTCGTTCAAAATCCACAACCATCATTTCATCTCATATACTGTTCATTCTTTATAATTTTTCACTTTAATATCATTTTCATCTTCCGTTCCAATTACATAAAATGACGAGCGCTCAGCCCTCTTCATAACGAGGACGAACGTTAAAAACAAGACCGAGAAATCCTCGTTTCAGAACAGAATAAAACCGACACATAATATTTGACGAACGTCATTTACCACTCGAATCAGTTGAATGAACTGACTCTAGGAAGATCCGATCAATACTCAAAGAATAATTTAAGTAGGAAGGCTCTAGGCCGAATCCAAATAGATAAAGACACCCCAAGACGATTAAATGACCATATCGAGAACAATTCAATTATAAAAACCGACTGCCAGTCAATGACCGAACGCAGTACACGGATTTACTGAAATTTGGACGAACGCTATTTCCACCTTTTTGGTAATTAAGTACGAGGACGAGCGTTCGGTATAAGACCGAGCGCCACTCATAACGAACGCTTTGGGTCGAGACCCATCACTGATTCGAACTGATAATAGAAATAGAAATTAATATAATATGAGATGGTGAAGTTAGGTTTTTAAGAATGACTAAGTGTCCGAATGTATATTTACAAGCTTCTCAATTTCTCACATAACACTCAGGGCATCTACGTAACGTAGCACTCTTACAAGAGGGCGTTCGTCCTCAACTAGAATTCTTTCCAAATGAAAGAATTAAATTCAAAGAAGTTTACTAACAGCACTGAACGGTCAAAGACCGTTCAATGACGAACGTTCATTATCATAGGGAATTTATATTCAAAGTTTCTTTAACATTAAACTCATTTCTCAGCATAAAGTTTCATATTTTCAAATACTCATATCATAGTACATTTTATATTTCTCATGTATCAGCTCATAATCATAATCATATACCAAAATCAAATATCATAAATTCATGCTTCATACAACTCACAGAACGTCCATACAGCATAATACAAACATACGAATTAAATTGAATAAGCTTCCCTTACCTGGATCAGTGAGTGAACGAACGTACTAAAACACTCTTTGTCTGACTGAGTTCACTTTCTACCCTTACGTTTCACTCCCCTTTAAACTAATTTCAAACATTTAATAAACCAACAGAGACTCAGAAAGGATAACAACATGCAACCGAAGCTGGGTTTGCATATATCAAAAAAACGAACGGATAAGCATAAGGAAACTTACCAGTTTCAGAACTCAGATTTGTTCGGCTCAAAGTGAAGCTTAAGACGCCGGGAATGCTTCCACGGTGCCTGAACGGTGATCGGAGTAGAGAAAGGTAAGTTACAGTAGAGAGAAGGATGGGTTTTCTAGAGAGGAGGAGAAAATGGATATTCAGAGTTTGGGAGGAAGACGGTGCGTGCAGAAGAGTGTGGCAGGTTTTTCAGAAATCATTTTTGTTTGCCCTACGTCAAACGGTCGTGCACTCTTCTGCTGACACCTGCACTCCACTTACTGACTTCCGAATGTTCCATTTTGACACTTGACAATTTGTGCGTCAGAGTTTGAGTGCATTTTTAATACATCTGAGCAAGTGTCGTGGGTGCATTTAATGATACTCACAGGTGACGTTGGATATATTTTAATAGGTTCTGACAAAACAAAACACTACATTAGAAACAAATATATATTTTTACATAATAATGAAAAAAAATTGAAAGAATGATTTTTAAAAAAAATATATTAGTATACAATTTCAAATTAAATTCTTCAGTGGTTTAGTGTGTGGTCAACGGAACTGAAATTCTAGCTACGAATTATATATAAATATATATGCTCCTCTCTCACATGGTAAATGAAAAACGATTCTAATTTAGAAAAAAAATAATCATAATTACCATTTCTAATGAAGGGTTTACCACGAAGGTGAACGAGAGAAACGCGTACGATTGTGATTGGGCGTTTATTTTCACTTGGATTCCACTGATTCCATTTTCATTTTCGAAGGTCTTCTCTGCTATTGCTCGTATCAGTGCTCAGCCATGGAGAGCGCGGTGGATCCTTCTCGGGGGTTCATGAAGGACGTGAAGCGTGTGATCATCAAAGTTGGCACCGCGGTGGTCACTCGCGAAGAAGGAAGGTTAGCGGTTGGAAGATTGGGAGCTCTGTGCGAGCAGATTAAGCAACTCAACTCTCTCGGATACGACATTATACTCGTCTCCTCTGGCGCCGTCGGTATTGGCCGCCAAAGGCTACGTTTCCGTAAATTAATCAACAGCAGCTTCGCCGACCTTCAGAAACCCCAACTCGAACTCGACGGCAAGGCCTGCGCCGCCGTTGGACAGAACAGTCTCATGGCTCTCTACGATACGCTGTTCACTCAGGTAAGTAAATATTTGTAATTACTATTGCATTAATTAGTAGTTACGTTCATCAACAAAATTTAGATTCAGTTTCGTGGATTTTGATTTCGATTTAGAATTACAGTTTTACATTGGCAATATTTTGCGTCTTGCACTAAAACCTTGTGTGTGAGAAACTGAAATTTATTAGGAGAATAACATTAGCGTCTAAATTTTAATTTTCATTTCGCGGTTTCAGCTCGATGTGACATCGGCTCAGCTTCTTGTGACGGATAACGATTTTCGAGATAAGGATTTCAGGAAGCAGCTTACTGAGACTGTGAAGTCGCTGTTGGCGCTGAAGGTTATTCCGGTGTTCAACGAGAACGATGCCGTTAGTACCAGGAAGGCTCCCTATGAGGTTTGTTGACGACAATACCTAATTTTTTCGTGGAACCGATGAAAGAGTTTAAATGTGTTTTTCATAGTTTGTGGCATGATATGATCAAGGTTCAATCAACAAGAAAAATACCCAGGGGATTTGGACAATTTTCTGCTACTTATAGGAAAAGATAATAAGAAGCTGACTTTTCATAAGTCATGATTGACTTAAACACACTTGAATTGACTCTTATATAACTTCTTCAAAATCTGATTTTAATATATGCATAAATTTTAACATATGAGAGACGATTAATTTCATTTTTTCTTTTTGGTTTCTTCTCCTATGAGTATTTAGATTGATTTTTTATTCAAACAAGACCTTAATGTTGTGTTAGACTTGAATGTTGATTCTGTATCCAAGGATTATATTCTGAACATTTTGTTGGAATTCTGATCACTGGCATATACTGGCATATACTCCCTCATTTTATTTGTCTCTTTAAAATATCAAAAGCTTTAATTATTTTTTATAATATCATCAAGCAATAAATACACCACTAAATGTAGCTATAACTGTGCAGTGTAGTTAATCATATATGAAATAAGAGTTTTTAGTTAGATAAGATTATTTTATCATGGGAATAAGTGTTATGAATTATTCGGTTAGATGTGTGTATTACACGAGAGGGAGGGAATAACAATTTTTATATAGGAAATAAAACTGTTTTCTTCCTTCAGCACAATTTTACTTGTTTGTTTGGAGATCAGAAATTTTACTTGTTTCATTTTGGCTTTAAAGTTTATTTTGGAGTTTGCTACCTGGATTGATTGCTTTATTATTTTCATTTCTATCTAGTTAAGTACATTAAGTGTTGTTAACCCATTTTTTTTGCAGGATTCTTCTGGTATATTTTGGGATAATGATAGTTTATCTGCTTTATTAGCCTTGGAGTTAAAAGCCGATCTCCTTGTTTTGTTGAGTGATGTAGAAGGTCTTTACAGTGGCCCTCCAAATGACCCACATTCAAAGCTTATTTATACATATAACAAGGAAAAACATCAGAATGAAATTACTTTTGGTGACAAGTCTAGAGTGGGAAGAGGCGGAATGACTGCCAAAGTAAAAGCTGCGGTTCATGCAGCTGATGCTGGCATTCCTGTTGTTATTACCAGGTGCACTATTACACCGTATTGCTGAGAAATATTATTTCACTATTTCTGAGAAAGATTATTACTTCGATGCATTTTTTATCAGTACCGTTTTCAATTAGAAATAGGTTAGTTATGTCTTGACATCTAAACAGACTGCTTTTTTACTCCTTATCCTTTCAATTTCTTTTCTTTTGGTCTTCTTGCCCACCACTTGTTTTGAGTTTGTAAATCTAAATGAAAATGGTGTGCATGCCCACATAGAGAATGAAAAAACCACTTTATGAGATCCCTCCTTTACTTTTTCATTTGTCGTTCTGCCCCAAGAAAATTGTGAGATCAAGTGTTAGAAGTAAACTTACTATATTGATGATCTTCTGTGCGAGTTGGTTTGTCCCTGTTTGTTTCTATCACATTTTTTTTTCTCCTTACAGTGGTTTTGCACCTGAGAATATCATTAATGTGCTCCAAGGACAACGTATAGGAACTCTCTTCCATAAAGATGCACATGAGTGGGCTCAAGTAAAGGAGGTTGATACACGTGAGATGGCTGTTGCAGCCAGGGAATGTTCCAGAAGGCTCCAGGTATCTTCACATTTATAAAATGTGTGAAATCGTGGATATTACTGAGATGTTAATGAAGCTATTCTGATGTTTTAATTTCACTTTGTAGGCCTTATCTTCAGAGGAAAGGAAACAAACTTTACTTAAAATAGCTGATGCCCTGGAAGCAAATGAAAAAATAATCAGGATTGAAAATGAAGCTGATGTTACTGCTGCACAAGAAGCAGGATATGAAAAATCCTTGGTGGCTAGGCTAGCTTTAAAACCTGGGAAGGCAAGAAAGTCTCTTCTAGAAGAAATTATCCATATTTTAACAAACTGAAGAATTCATTATGATAAACTATGATAACTGACAGATTGCAAGTCTTGCAAACAACATGCGAGTTATTGCCAATATGGAAGATCCAATTGGTCGAGTATTAAAACGTACTGAGGTAATGAGAAGTTGATTTGGAAATATATAGTTTAGATCATGGTATTAACAGGATATTCCAATCTTATAACTTTAGATAAGATAGAATTTTAGTGTGATTGATGCTTTGTTCTAAACTAAGTTTTTTGTTTTTGTCTTAAGAACGAACAATTTTCTGTTGGAAACTCGCAATTATACAAATTTTTTTATATATTGATATATAAGGCTTCTGACAGCTACTTTTTTATTCAGCTTTCAGATGGGCTAATTTTAGAAAAGACATCATCTCCTTTGGGAGTGCTCCTTATTGTTTTTGAGTCACGTCCTGATGCTCTTGTACAGGTGAATTAAACTTTTTTCATCTTTTATCTTTCTCTTTTCACCTTTGGTTTAAACTTGGTTAAGTACTTCAATTTTCCGGAAAGGAAAGAGGGGCTCTCTCCATTTAACTCTGTACTCAGTCTTCGGCATTTACATTACATTCATTTGTTATCCTTGTTTACTTCTTCTTCTTATAGTATCAGGCTTTGAAGGTCTTAGGGAAGATCTATTTACCAAATGAGTGAGAGTTTTCAAATGAGCTTTATGATATCATGACTATGAAAAATTAACTAAGATTCATACGCTCCTTAGCAGTAAGAGTTGAAAGTACCTGCATAATAAAAAAAGTGGAACATTTTAATGCATAGACATTAGATAAGACATCGAGCTTTTTGTATTTTTATTCACTTCCTTCAATCAGTCATAATATACTACATCCTTGACATGTAATTTTCCATAATCTTGAAAATTGTTGTCCCAATGACTGATTGAGTATAATTTTTGACAGCCATATTTTTAATTACTGATGATTCTCTATGCCAATGTATTGCGACAGGGTGGTATGCTGCGGTAATGAATTTCTCATTTCATATTGTTCCCATTCATTAGGAGCATAATATTTTTTACTTCTATTATGTTTTATTTTCCTTCCCCCCCCCACCCCCCCCCCCCCTTTTTTTTTTACTTTTATGCATAGGTTTGTAATTTATTAAATTAAGATTCTTTTTACTTGTCACTTTTGATCTGTAATGGGATTAATGTTATGGTTGAATGAGGTTTTGGAGCTTAAAGCAGTTATGTTATCTTTGTATTATATGCTGTCTATTTACATTTTAGTGGTAGTTTATTATCATCTGTACAGATAGCTTCATTGGCAATCCGAAGTGGGAATGGGCTTCTCTTGAAAGGTGGCAAAGAAGCTAAGCGATCAAATGCAATTTTGCACAAAGTTTGGTTCCAAATAAATTAATCTCTAAACTATTTCCTGTTTAAATTTGATTTGTTCACAGTCGCCATTAATAAAATATTTATGGGGTGATTCTGTATGCCTGAGATGCAGGTAATTATTGAGGCCATACCAGATAATGTTGGTGGAAAACTTATAGGACTTGTGACCTCAAGGGAAGAAATCCCTGAGCTGCTTAAGGTGAATTAATTAGTGAAGCTTGATTTCATTTTATACACTTATTCCCCTTAAGCATTAGCACCTTCTTGTTGAACTTTCAGCTGGATGATGTAATTGATCTGGTAATTCCAAGAGGCAGTAACAAACTTGTTTCTCAGATCAAGAGTTCAACTAAAATTCCTGTTTTAGGTCATGCTGGTAAGACCATTATGCTAATGTTTAAATATAGCATTAGTTGAGCTTTATTCTCTTCAATGTGTACTGTGTAATTTTTTGGTCCCTCAAGGTTTTTCAAGTCAATTAATTCCTTTATATTTTAAATCAAACAAATTTAGTCCTGCTGCTAATTTTTTTCTACCTAAGACCATCAAATTCGTCTTTTCTGCTTAATCCTCTGAAATTAAATTCTTTTATATCATCTTCCACTCAAAATTCAATATTCAAAGCAAAACAAATTTGAAATAAAATAAAAAAATAGGTTTAAACTCTTGATTCATCTTTGTTTTTGTTCTAAAATCTCAATTAGGTCCTTAGATTTTGATTGGTCTCGATTGGGTCTGGCGTTAACTCATGTGTTACGCATCAGTTTGTAATTTTTTTCAATTTTTTGTAAAAAAAATTGTCACGTGTCTGAGGAAATGAGGGTTCTGCCATGTGACAGATACAGTAGGATGTGGTTGTAATATTGACATGTGTAATTGTTGAGGTAAGTGTCATTTGAAAAATTTCAATTTAGTTCTTCTATTTGTTATTTGTCTCAATTCAATTTTTTTTAAATTGAGACTAAATTAACTTTCATATAAATATTATAATGATATTTTTATTAAATATTTTTAACAAGATTAAGTTTATTTAATTTTATATTAAACTTTATTTAAATTTTGTTCCAAATATTTATACATCAATAATTTCTATAAAATGTTAGATTGAGTTTAAAAATAACAATTTTATAAATTCAAATGTAAAATTTTAAAACAGATTTTATAACACTTTAAAATAAATGTATTTAAGAGTAAAAAAACCATGAATTGACACATGCTTAACTGTCATTAGTATATTATAAATGAAAATGACCAAATTCCATCACATTTCCAAAATTGAGACCAATAATTTTTGTATGCTTAATTGCACTTTTAGTTCCCCCTTACAATGCCAGGACTTGGACGAGCAACATTACAATTAAACCCTTTTTTTCACAAATTCCTTCCTTTAAAAGTATTATTTCCCTAACTTTCTAAATATTCGAAATAAAATAATAATTTGAGTTTTAGTTGAAAATATTTGACAAAAGGAAATTTTGCTTAATTTAAAAATAAAATGTAATTGGCTTGAATAAAATCTGAGAGATCAAAACCTTACACATCCCAAACTTAATGGGCCAAAAGTGTAGTTAAGCTATGAATATAGTGTATAAACGGTGCTTGTTGTGGTATGGTAAACCATATGACTATTTAATTTTTTGGACTAATAAACTGTGCTGTTACTAAACCAGATGGAATTTGCCATGTCTATGTTGATAAGTCTGCTAATGTGGAGATGGCAAAGCGGATTGTATTAGATGCAAAAATTGATTATCCGGCAGCCTGCAATGCCATGGTAAACTAAATGCACTGATGACTCTACAAGATTGTTAAAGCTAGCATTATCGGCTGTATATAACTTCTGTTTTTAAATTTCAACTTCAGGAAACACTTCTTATCCACAAGGATTTGATAGAGAAAGGTTGGCTCAATGAGATCATTCTTGACCTTCGTACTGAAGGTATGATTTCTAGCCACCGTTCCTCTGATTCTGACGTTTTTCAACTACATATAGTGCACGTACTTGGAATACTTGACAAAACTGAATTTTGTTAAATGGATAATTAGGAACTCTGTAGTATGTTTTCTTGAAATGCTATCAATAATCCTCTAACACTAATTGAAATTTATTAGGACTCAATTATTTGAATTCACTTTCTCGTTTGAATTTTACTTAATAATTTCCTGATTTTCAATAAATGTCAACCAAGTGTATTTGAATGTGATAGAGAGTGTATTGCTAGCACTTCTGTTTTCTTGAATTCTCTTTAGCAAGTTATGGTGAGAAGATAAACATCAATGCAACTTGATCTTCATAGTGCTAATGCTAACTTTCAGTAGTGCTAGATTGATTTACATTACATGGCTAGTTCCTGGATCCAAGTTATTGTGGACAAGTTCTACCGTTTTTAATGGTTTTGAGTTTGTCTACATATTATCTATCCTGTGAATATTTCTAAAATGAGCATTCCTGTTTAAAAAGCTTTGTTCTTTCAAAAAAACCTTGGTGACTCTTACGTACCTGAGTACGTAAACTAACCAAATACAACCTTTCACACTTTCTAACACGTAACAGAACAATAAACGAATGATATTGGATGAATGAATCTCTTTTATTGATGGTAATATCTGAATAAACAAGGATAAACAATAATTGGGAGTATAACCTCCTTCAATTACTTTGAGAGCATAACCTCCCTCACAAGACAATAATGTCTGCCACAAAACTCAATAATCAAAAGCATGTCTTTAACCCTAGACTCTAACTTTATTTATATTAATTATTTCCCGCCCATCTCTTATTAAATATTTCTCTAGAATATATCTGCATTTAATATAAATATCCTTATATTTAATATTTAATATAAATATCCCTATATTTAATATAAATATCTCTCCGTATATTATCCTAGCATATATCCTTAATTATAAATATCTTATATTGAATATTTCCCTAAATATATATTTATTTACTCTAATTAACTTACACTATATTTATTTACTCTAATTAACTTACACTATATTTATTTACTCTAATTAACTTATACTAAATATTCTCTCTGCTCATATACTTTCCAACCCTTATTATTACCCCTACCTTATATCGTAACATTACACCCCGCTGCAAAACAACCTTGTCCTCAAGGTTGGAAACGGGGAGCTTGATCTCATGGCTCCTCATCAATTCATGTCTGGAGGTTCGGGTGGTGGTAAAACCTTCTCTAATGTCTTTCATTCTTCGTCCAGCATTCTGGTTACCACTTCTCCTGAATCATAAGCCCTGAGGGAATGGTTTTCAATGTCTTTCAGTACTTCACGTCACTCTCTTCCTTCTGCCAGTGTACCAAACACTACAAGCCCCCTGTTCTTTTTGTCGGCCCATCTCTTCACAGACTCCATTGTTCTCTCTAGGGTATTGATTCTTCCATCTGCCCTTCCTTCCAAAGCCTTCATTCTTCCTTCCAATACTAGACCGTTTGGTTCAGGTAGTTTTCTCATGTTCGGTTATGGCCGTCTCCTCCCGTTCGGCTCGGTAAGTCCTCTCTCTGTAGGTTTCGTCTGTTCTTTCACGTTCGGATCCAGCAGTCTGCTATCGTTCGGTTCAGGCAGTTCGCTCACGTTCGGATCCGTTAGTCCACTATCGTTCGGTTCCAGCAGTCCCTCCCCCATTTGGAGCTTGGACTTCATGGCGTATTCCACTCAACTCTGCCTTCAACCTCCTTAGGGACAGCTCCATGTTCTTTAGTCTCTGCCCCATGCTCTCCAGTTTCCCTTCAACTGCATTCATTCTTCCCTCCATGATGTCTTTCACTTGTCTCTATTAGGATCCGGCAGTTTCCTCCCTTGACGATCTGGCAGGTCGGACTAATTGTTACGTACCTGAGTACGTAAACTAACCAAATACAACCTTTCACACTCTCACACGTAACAGAACAATAAACGTATGATATTGGATGAATGAATCTCTTTTATTGATGGTAATATCTGAATAAAGAAGGATAAACAATAATTGGAAGCATAACCTCCTTCAATTACTTTGAGAGCATAACCTCCCTCACAAGACAATAATGTCTGTCACAAAACTCAATAATCAAAAGCATGTCTTTAACCCTAGACTCTAACTTTATTTATATTATTTATTTCTCGTCCATCTCTTATTAAATATTTCTCTAGAATATATCTGCATTTAATATAAATATCCTTATATTTAGTATTTAATATAAATATCCCTATATTTAATATAAATATCTCTCCGTATATTATCTTAGCATATATCCTTAATTATAAATATCTTATATTGAATATTTCCCTAAGTATATATTTATTTACTCTAATTAACTTATACTAAATATTCTCTCCGCTCACATACTTTTCAACCCTTATTATTACTCCTACCTTATATCTTAACAGTGACATTGAATTGTAAATGTTGATTAAGAATTAATATATAAACTGTGTTACCTAGTTTCTGCTTTTGTCGATTCAAAAATATTCTAGCCATTAAAATGATCCTTTAGGCATTTAGAACTGAAAGGCAGCTCCGAGGTTTAGTCAGTTGTCCTTTTATGGACTCCAGTTTACATCCTTACTAGACTGGTGAGTTATTTCTTGGCATCGTTTTTAAAATATAAAAGCTTAGGTAATTGAGGTCCATTTAGGTACAAATTATACCAATTTTAAGGTATTATCTTTTATAGTTTTTGGAACAACTAAAATATATAGATTTATGCAGGCGTTATATTATATGGAGGACCTGTGGCAAGTTCTCTGTTAAATATTCCACAAGCACATTCATTTCATCATGAGTACAGTTCGCTGGCTTGCACCGTCGAAATTGTGGATGACGTGTATGCAGCTATTGATCATATAAATCTGTATGGAAGGCACGTCGTCGTTTTCTGCTTGATAATGTCGAATTATATTCTTGCTTTAATTTATCTTTGCTGTTCTCCATTTCAGTTGACATCTTTGATAGTGTAGCGAGCTTTGATGGCAGAGTATCTCATCTTCTATTTTTTTTTATGCCAGTGCACATACTGATTCGATCGTTGCTGAAGATAACGAAGTAGCTAATGTGTTTCTACGCCAAGTAGACAGGTAACTTTTGAAATATCTTATTTTTTTATTTAACAAATAAATATTTCACGGAAATAATATAAAAGATTTCTCTCTTAGTTCTCTATTTTGTTGCTTCTTATTCTCTACGATTTGACAAAGTTGCTCATGTAAATATTAAACAAACATTTTCTTTAAATTATTCACTTCTTTCCAAGAAGATATCAACTGATATAGAATAGCATAAACTTCTCTGCAACCAAAATAAACGAAAGAAGACAAAAGAGGCGAATACATTCCAAAAAACCTATTTTACTCTTTTTGTGCTTTTTTTGTCACTCTTTAAACTCTTTATTCTTGACCTATGTATGATCATATCATCAACACATGGGTGCAATAGCATTTATGTAAATATTGTTCGTCTTGTATTGGCAGTGCTGCTGTTTTTCACAATGCAAGCACCAGATTCAGTGATGGGGCACGATTTGGACTAGGCGCCGAGGTAGAAATATTGTTTGCATTTTATAATATATCTTTTCATTATGGTTGTTGATTTAGTATGTAATTCCCTTTTGGTTTAATAGGTTGGAATTAGTACAAGCAGGATTCATGCTCGAGGTCCAGTAGGAGTTGAGGGATTGTTAACAACAAGATGGTATGAGCTGATGGTCAATTTATAGTGCTAAAATTACTACAATCAAAATTTTCAGTCATTCATTTGACAGTTGCCGCTGATAGTGTAAACCGCATCTTAAATATCAATAACTTGCTGCAACACAATCACAGAAAGTAGCCAAATTAAAGATGCTGCACCTGCACGTTTTTAATGGAATATATCTTATAAGGCTACTCTAGAGTTTAGAATACGTTCTTAAGCCATGCATGAATCTTGAATTTCATCACAAACAATCATTTTATAATAAACCTCCATGTTATGTGGTGCTTCCTTCGTGTTTTACGTATTGTCTTTTGCCTTCTACATACGCAGGATACTAAAAGGAAGGGGACAAGTGGTAGATGGTGATAGAAGCGTTGTCTACACCCACAAAGACCTTGCAATTTAATTTTAATGGTGCTTTGATTCCTTTTGTAGCCTTTTCGTTTTTTTTTTCAAGTAGAGAACGACATTTGTACGGTTAAATAAAACCGGGTAATTTATATCATTTGCTTGTTCCTTTTTGTCTAGAATCTTTACTGTCAACAATTATGGTCCACAATGTTTAACGATTCTTGAATGATTACAATTCAATTTAACGTTAATTGAATGACTGCAATTTCAATTTGAGTTAATTTTTATATGTACGATGCTGTATAATTCTTCCACTTGAGACGGAACCCCTGGAATTCCAGGCTGGAATTGGTTAAAGTCCGGTTCCTATGCAAACCGACAGCTAATAGTGATGATCTTAAAAGTAATAATTTATTACATTTTGAAGAATTACATTAATAAATTATCGATTTGGACTTGACTTATCAGAAACCCTCATGCTAACTCGTTAAGAAAAGCAAAAGGGTTTCAGGAATATTTATAACTGCAATTTTTAAAAAGAAATGTATCAGTTTATAACAAGCTGAGAATTGATAACTTTCTAAAAGAAGACATACAGCAATTTACTCAATGGAAAATAAGAAAGGTTGAAAAACACTGAAGGCATGCAATCAAACATAAACCAACAATTTTCTCCATCAAACTTATTGCATCTAAATCAATTCAGCCAACACTTAAACGCATAATCTCCCTTCAATAGCTAATAGGAGCAGCGCTACAACTGAACCACTAAGATAAAATCTTTCGGTATTGTTTCCTTCAAATGTATAAGCAAATGATTACCCAAAATTTCAGCCACGACCATACTTTCTTCAAATTAAACGACCGCGCTAAGCACATAAGAAGACGTGAAGGCTCACGCTTGAACGAAGTTCTTGAGCTTATTCAGCCACACCAAGTACTCTTTACTGTCCTTGTTGATCATGTACTCATGCAAGAAATTGGTTGTGCTGGGTTTGATTCCTCTGATTTCCAAATACCTATGGAAAGACTTCTGCAAATTCTCATCCAAGTCCCTGTAGAAGACAATAAAACACAGTAAGTTCAATCATACAACACCTTACCACAACCACAAACAAAAAGTAAATTTTTCAAAGAGTTGAAGAAAGAAGGACGTACTGGAAGTCAGGTCCCTCATAGGCAATTTGATCCTCGGTAAGATCAGGATTCTTAACAGACAAACTGTCAATAACAATCTCATCAGGGTAACCCACACAATTAAATTCTAGATAGGGTCCACCCTTCTTGTAAACACTGACCGAAAGTGGAATGCTAGACTGAGGAGCTCTTTCACCCTCATTATCGTCATCGTCGTCATTTCCTTCCCCAGTAACCAAATCAGGCATGTGAACCTCTACCTTAATTTCCTCATCTTGGTACGTTCTCTCGAGCGTTATAGTTTGATTTCCGGGACTATCAATTATTTTAAAGGGAAAATTACTCGGAACTCCTTCCTCCTATAAACCAAATCAATTTTCAGTACAAAAACACTCTCAAAGCTAAAACAACCATAGTTATTAACGTGTATGAATTGCAAAGCAATGAAGATACTCACTGCGTTGTGATCGTCGGTTTCCTGGGCGCATGCGATTTCGGATTCGATGACTCGGAGAAGGTTCTCATCGGAGGTTGGTTTCTTCCGGGCAGCTGCAGAAGAAAAGTGAAACTTTGGAACAAACGAATCCTTGTGGTGGTTGATGGCCGAGAAAATTAACGTGCGGTGACCCAGGCGGTTATTCTTCGTCAATTGACCCGCCATAGCAAGAGCCCTCACAAAAGAACCCGACTTGCGAAGAATTGAGTTGAACGCCATAGCCAAACACGGAAGGGTTTTACTAGGGTTTTAGGACGTGGATTGGGAAATATTTTTAAGACATTTTAAATTTATATAGCTATCTTGACACGCAACTGTAAATCTGGGTCCGTTTCTGTTGGTTCAGCCCAATAACAGATACCCGAAATTCGTCCCATTTAGATACCATTTTATTTTTTGCACCACCATACTTTCCTTCTGCATCCCATAAATATGAAAAACCTCATTTTGCTCTTCTGATTTTTTTTTTTTTAATTTTAAAATCTGACAGCTTAAGAGATTGTGTAATGTGGAAGTTAAAAGGTGGGTTTTCAGATTATATAGTACCAAAGTCAAAAGTCTCTTTCAAATTGAATTTATAAGTATTTTTTTTACATAAATAAGTTTTCGGTTGTCTAATCCGAAAAATAATTTTTTTATTTTTGGGTTACCAAATCTCAAAGTCATTTTTTCTATAAAAAGGTTTTGAATTATATAATTCAACTTGAAACTATTGGGAATAACCCAAAATCTATTTTTGTTTCCTCGTAAATATGTTATTTTTGTGCTTTCCTTTCAAAGCAAACCCAACCATTACGAAAACCAAGGAATGTTTATGAAGACTGTCTCGAAATAGGGTATTACTCCCTACACCACCACACATTGCTCCTTGTATCACCATACTTTTTCTAAATTCCAAAATTATCCTTTATATCTTAAAATATTTTACACCCCTCCTTTTCTCTTGAACGGATGTCGACATCCGTTGAAGAAAAAATTCTTCAACGGCTGTGCCGCACATCCGTTTAGTTTTTTTTTTTTTAAGTTTTTAGTTTTTTTAAGTTTTTAAATTAATATATAAATATTATTTAATTTTTTTTAAATTATTACTTAACTATTTATAAATTAATTTTATTTTATTTAATAAAATAATTATTATAATTTAATTTATATATTATTATTTTAAATAATAATTAAAATACTTTTAAAATTTTATTAAAATGGATACGGATGTTACCACATCCTTAAAATTTTTTTCTTTTTAAAGTTTTTAGTTTTTTATTATATTATATTTTAAATTAATATATAAATATTATTTAATTTTTGTAAAATTATTATTTAATTAATTATAAATTAATTTTATTTTATTTAATAAAATAATTATTATTAATTTAATTTATGTATTATTATTTAAATAATAAAATAGTTTTTAAAAATTTATTAAAATGGATGTGGGCAACATTCATGAAGTTTTTTCTTTTAGTTTTTAATTTATTATATTTTAAATTAATATATAAATATTATTTAATTAATTTAAAATTATTACTTAATTATTTATAAATTTATTTTATTTTATTTAATAAAATAATTATTATTAATTTAATTTATATATTATTATTTAAATAATAATCAAAATACTTTTAAAATTTTTTATTGAAACGGATGTGGATCTCGCCACATCCGTTGAAAATTTTTTTTTAAGTTTTTAGTTTTTTTAAGTTTTTAAATTAATATAAAAATATTATTTAATTAATTTAAAATTATTACTTAATTTTTTATGAATTAATTTTATTTTATTTAATAAAATAATAAATATTAATTTAATTTATATATTATTATTTAAATAATAATCAAAATATTTTTAAAATTTTTTATTGAAACGGATGTGGCAATCCGTTAACAGATCTCGCCACATCCGTTGAAAATTAATATTATTTTTTTAAATAAAAACAATAAATTAAAATATAAAATATGTGAATAGACGTTGACGGTGAAACGGATATTGACATTCGTTTTAGAGAAGGGTAAAATTGATATGGGATGATGTAAGGAACATTCGGTGGTGGTGGAGGGAGTAACTGCCCTCGAAATAAAGATGTCTATTATTCTTCAAGTGTATATTTGGGCCTACAGTTAGGAGTTCGGCCCAATAAAGGGTGCCGGGAATTTGCCCTATTTAAAAGCCCCCGATTATTGGTGAAATTTGATTTCCCGCTCTGAAAACCCTAACTACCTCTGAGATTGAGTGAACTGGGAAGGGAAGCAAGAGCGAATGGGGCAGAAACAGCGAGGAAGTTCTGATGTCGACAACGAAGTGAAGAAACGACGACGTGTCGGTTTCTCAGTAATAGGTGAGTTTCACTTATTTTGTAGTATTTATTGTGTTGAATTATTCATTTCATGGGGCTGCGACGTATATGAATATTTTGGTCGGGTTTTGTAGATGATGGAGTTGAGGCCAAAGATTGCATCACAATCTACCTAGGTATGCTTAAAATACGCGATAATTTTGTCATGTTGCTCTGTAGTTCTTAATTTGGATGGTTTTAGTGTAACTTGAGTATGTAATGGTCAAAGGTGGTTTCTTTGGAAATGGGTTGCTGACCTTATGATTTTGCTAATTATGTGTGGGGTGTCTCTTTTCTTGTCAATGACCTCTTTTGAGCTTGGTTTGCTAAGGGCTTGATCTTGCTAATCAATTTCTACTCAAGTTCGTTTATGTGGTCTTTAGTGCTCTTTAGTTTCTTTGCTCATTTCTTCTAGTTGCTTGTGAATATGTTGTAATTCTGCAGCTGCATTGTATACTTTAATTTCAATATTTATTTAATGTCTGCTACTATTGTACAGTTTCAAGCAAGGAAGAATTTGATGCTCCTGAAAGCTTTGTCATTCATCCTGTTGATTTGAATAACTATTTTAATGATGATGGGAAAATTTATGGCTACGAGGGTTTGAAGGTTAGATTCATTTTTAACAACAGTAAATTTATTTATTGAAAAATAACTGTATTTGAATGTTTTATATGATACGGTGTCTTATTTTTTTCAGCTGTTTTGAATTTGTTTTACAGATTACCATCTGGGTTAGCAGCATATCTTTTTACTCATATGCTGATATTGCATTTCTAAGTTCATCTGATGTAAGTTCTGAAGTTTTGACTAATGGGAAAAATCATATGTATGTTCAAAATTTTAATTTGTTATGCATCAAGCATTATGACTGACTTTTTTTTTTAATTTGCTCAATTTTTTAAGCGAGGCAAAGGTATCACTGATCTAAAATCTGCTCTTCAGGTACGCATCAATATCACCTGGGGTGACCACTAACACCTTGTGCTCTGTCATGACATTGCCACTTGTTTATTGTTTGTGTAGACAATTTTTGCTGAGACTCTTGTTGATAGCAAGGATGAATTCCTTCAAAAATTTATGGTGGATAACGATTTTGTTAGGTATTTTATCTTTATTATGCTGTACATTCAACACAAAAGCAACACACTTGCCATGCAAGTTTTCTTTCCTTAGTAATGTTTGGAAACTGATTTATAAAATTGGAGGGTTGTGGATGATTTTTTAATTGATTTGCAGAACAAACATCTCAGAGGGAGAAGTTTTGAAGCACAAAGCTTTCAAGGAGAAGATTTGTGGTTCTAATCAGCATACAGATTCATCTGCTTCAAATGTTGAGGTTGTATTTACATTTAGGCTCAATGTATTGCTCTTTGGTCAAGAGTTAGGCTGTATGATTATCTTAAACAAATGTTTTCCAAATTTCTAGTGCAGTCTTGTGAAGTCTCAAGTAAATTCTGTTTCACTACATTGACGGAGTGGAATATGTAATCGGCCTATGTTAGTGTGTGATGATGCTGAATTGCTTATGGTGGTTTATAATAACGCTATTCTTCTGGAAAACTTGCATGTCTGGTCAATTAAATTTTCTCCTTTCTTGGCATGAATAGATTTAGGCTAAAATGATTCTTGGAAAGTGAACTGTACCTGCCCACCTATTTGTGATTGTTATCGGTGATTTTTGCCAAATCTTCAGCTCTAAATTTTGATGGTTCTAATGGAAAAGTTCATCAAATAAGTCATGTGTCACACTTGTCTGTGGTGTTTTCATTCTCTGGTTAGCCAGTGGCCTAATGCGCTTATTATGTGACACTTGATATGCATATTTTAGGGGCATTTTGTGAAGATGAATGACATTTTTGTGTAACATCTGGGCCAGGTTGTCCGTTTGGTGGGAGGGAACATGGCTACTGGGCAACTTTACAGTCATCTAATACCCCTCACACTACTACTTGTTGATGGTAATTTTCACGTATTATACTACTTTATATGCCCTTGTTACAAACTGTTTAGATTGCATATTGTCGTAGCTGATATATTTTTACCTTGTTTGCCGTGTAGGAAGCAGTCCTATTGATGTTACTGATTCACAGTGGGAGATGTATGTTGTGTGTCAGAAGACAACTGATCAGCAGGGAGAGATCCAATATAGGGTGATTGGTTTTTCTGCTGTTTATCGATTTTATCACTATCCTGATGATTCCAGATTGCGATTAAGTCAGGTTTGTAAGAAGCTGGACATTCCGTAAATGCTGTTATGTCAAAATCAGTTATAACTTTTAACATGATCTTTAAAGTTCTCTCAAATGCTTACTCTTGCCACCTTTTGACGATAATTGCTGTTTATGGCAGATACTGGTATTACCTCCGTACCAGCACAAGGGTTATGGTCGATTCCTTCTAGAGGTGCTTTATGATGTTGCAATAGCTGAAAATGTTTTTGATTTCACCGTAGAAGAGCCACTAGATCACTTCCAAATTGTCCGCACTTGTGTTGATACCCTTCGCCTTCTTCGATTTGACCCAATTCAGAATGTAGTTACCAAAGCTGTTTCCCTTCTAAAGCAAGGAAAGCTATCAAAGAAAACACATTGTCCTCGACTTTTGCCTCCTCTCAGTGCTGTGGAGGATGTAAGGAAAAGTCTGAAAATTAACAAGCAGCAGTTTCTCCAGTGTTGGGAGGTTTTGATCTACATTGGCCTTAATCCTGTTGACAAGTACACGGAGAACTTTGTTAGTATTATTTCCAACCATGTTAAGTATGATATCTTAGGGAAAGATTCTGGGACATCTGGGAAGCAACTTTTTGATGTACCAAGTGATGATCAGGAGATGTCATTTGTCATGTTCAGGTCAGAGGCCAACGAAGCTAGTAATACTGTGCAAATGGATGACAATCTGGCTAATCAAGAAGAGCAACTCCAGAAGTTAGTTCAGGAAAAGGTGAACCAAATTAAGTTGATTGCCGAAAAGGTGACCGTGCTGCATCTTAGGAACAAAGGCGTGGCTGTTGATTAAATCTGTTCTTCTCAAGATAGCACGAGATAAACAGGTCTTTCTATAAGATTATGTAATTGGTTTTACTGGGGACCAATTATAGTTTGTATTTGTGGACAATCACTCGGTAACTATTTGGGTTCTTTGTTGTAGGCTTTATTTTAAGATTATCCTGTTGTAGGTTGTGAAGGACCAGTGATCTATTGACCTGTAATTACTGAGTTACTGAGATTAACCAAAGCAAAGTCGATTGATTGACATTCAGTGGAGATTGTCCACTTCCAATACGTCTTGCTCGTACTTTTACCTTTGCAATTTATTTTCATCACTGAAAATCATGACACCAATTTTAAGAGAGACAAGTAGAGGTCGCCAAAGTTGGTCTTTATTTTTTATAATGTCAGCGGGTCTGACATAATTACTTTTTTTAAGTTACTTATTCTATTAAGAGTTATTTTAATGTCTTAACTTTTCCATTTAAAAAGAATTTAAAAGCTAGGCTTAACCGTAAGCAAGTTTAAATAGACGTATTGAGTCCAAAAGTAATCTAATGATATATGATTAAGGGCTGAGTCAAGAAAATTGTTTGGTTTGTCCTGATTAATCATGTAATTGCGGATCTGGATTTGTTAATGTCTTTAAGCTACCCATTAATTAAAAACTATTATTGACTAGAAAAACAAATTATAATTTTTTTAGTTGAATAGAAAATAAATTCACTACCATCCAAAGCGCCATATACTCTCACCCATTATTTTCTCTTTTGCTCTTTCTGTCACTTTCTCTTTTTTCATAAAGCAATGCCTCGTATTATTTTTTTAAATGTTTTTGTGGGAAGTTTATATGTGTATTTTCATTTGTCCTGAACAAGAAAAATTGCTGCAATAATGAATGATGCTCCACTTCTATCCACCGTGTTGAAAGTTTTGTGATATAGTCGAACGTAAAGGCAAGGCCGTACAACCAAAAGTTTCTGTTCATGTTATTGACATGACTTCAGGGACACTTATCCAAAAATTTAGGGGCCAGACATGTGCGCAAACGTACCACAATCACAGGCGAAAAATAGTAGATAAAAAAGTTTAAATAAGTTGATTTTTCAAATATTGGCTGGACTTCAAATCTCAAACAAGGTCGTAGATTTCTGTATAAAAGGAATCAAATTTGATTTTCCATCACTCCGGATAATTTCTGCATGAAATGATCCAAAAGGAGATACGACTTACCAGGTTACCCATGCTTGAGTAATGCATGACCTTCTTGGTTGGTGAAAAAGAGAATTTGTATATGGAAATATATATTTAAGAGACAAATTTTAAATTAAAATAGTAGTATAACTTTATCCAATGATAAAACCCTCTTGCACATCAATCAACCTAAAGGATAAAAATCGAAACTTCCAGTAATTTTTATTTCAATGGATAAGATGAGTAAGAATTCATTAATAAATTATGCTCACAATTATTTCCAAAGATATTTTGCAGTGATTTTGGTTCATTATGGTCCCTCCATCACATGGTTTTGCCAGTAGATATAGGCCTCACTCACTCGTTCGACCCGATAATATATAAATGTTCTTTTTATATAAACTCGATGATATGAAGTCTACCTGCTTATGATAATATGACCTATCAACTAACCCAATTGTCAATTTTGTAGCAGTATAAGATGCCCCAATACGTTGTTGATCAAAATACGTCCTTGGTTTTGGTGTTAGTGAGAATTGCAATGACTGGAGAAACAACTAACCAATAATTTATTTCTATACACACTGAAAATACACAACTTTTGCACAGTCCAAACATACGCCCTTTACAAAGATTCTGACCTTCTTAATCAATGCAATGGCGTCACTCGCTCTAATCCAAAAACTGATTCGTAGAGAAAAAAAGAGAGAAATGGGATGAAGTACAAAGGAAAACAAATTAAACGAACAAACATATTTCAGACTGATTAATTTGCTACCTCATCTCACAACATACTACCAATTTGAACATCATTGGTCTTACTCACATGACAATTTCTGGCTTCAGAATATTTGACTTGATCTCCTTGTGGGGCAAAACAACACCACCATTGCTGTAAATTTCATCGCATACATGGACATCTTCTCCGAGGATGGTCATATTATCCACTCGAGCCCATTGACCAACAGTGGAATGCCACCCAATAATACTGCTGGATATACAGGCATGCTTCTTAACCCTCACTCCTCGCATTACTGTGCAGCTTTTGAGTCTAACACCTTGTTCAATGATGCAGCCAGGACCAATAGCAACATCAGGTCCAATGAGACATCCCTCACCAATTTTGGCTGTCTCATCCACAATGACATTCCCCACAATTTGAGACCCACTGGCCAACTTAGAAGATGACTTCTTCCTCAATGAGTCTAGGTAAAGCCTCAGGCCAGAAATATAGTCCCTCGGCTGTCCAATGTCCATCCAGAATCCTGGCAGTACCATTGCAAAGAGCTTTTTCTCTGCAGCAATCTTTGGGAACACCTCTTTCTCGATAGAAGTGGGCCTCAGTTCAATTCGATCCAAAACAGAGGGGTTCAACAGATAAATTCCAGCATTGATTTTGTTGCCAACAAACAATTTTGGTTTCTCGACAAATTTATCAACCTGCCCTGTCTTCTCTTCCATCACAACCACACCATATTTTGATGGCTCGTCCACCTACACAAGTAGATGAAAAAATGATGTTGGATTTTCCAATTTCAAATGTACTCTCGCATGTAAAAAATGAGATTTACTTTTTGTCAAATCACTTACCTTTGTTACCATTATGGAAGCCTCTCCTCCGTGGCCTTTATGGAATTCAATCATCTCTTTAAGTGGATACTCACTGATAACATCACTGTTGAGAACAAAAAAGGGCTCTCCAGAGTCATCTATCAGCTTATCCCTAGCAAGAGCCAGGGGACCCGCTGTTCCTAGTGGCTCAGTTTCTTGAGAACACGTGATCTTGATGCCAAGCTTTGTTTCAAAATCCTTCAAAAAATTCAACATAACCTGCAGTAGGAAGTATTACACCAAAGTAAAAAATGAATAAATTTAGCCACGTACATCTCTTTTAAGAATTGACTTAAAAACAATGTCGAAAGGAAAGACATCGTTACCTCTGGTTGGTAATTGATGGCTAGCACCACCTCAGTAACTCCAATGGCCTTAAGCGCCTCTATCTGAAAAACAAGAAAAATGGAAAAAAAGAAATCAGAAGTATACTAAATTTTATTATCATATAAGGAAATAGACATAAAGGACACGTGTAATACATACTAATGCTGTATGTATGCACACACAAAAACTTGGCTCTTTTTATTATATATCTAGGATAAATAAGATTTTTTTTTCTCATAAATGTATAGGTCTCTGTTATATAGAAGGGAGGCATCAAATGTTGCATGAAAAAGGGTTCTACAAAAAAGTAGATCCCTGATTCAATTTTATTAACAAAAGATGAAAACCTTCTAAAAAAAAGCTTAAAGCAACTTTACCTGATGCAGAATCATAGGTTTGTTAGCGAAATCAACAAGAGGCTTAGGGAAACTGAGTGTTAGTGGCCTCAACCTTGTTCCAAATCCCCCAACCAGAATCAATGCCTTCATTTTGTTGTGCCCTTTATTTCCCTGGAAATTTATAAATTAAAAACAGATCAGAATAAGCAAACAGAAAATGTGATCTAAATATGAGCTGATAAATTAAACTGTGCTCTGTAAGTATCAATGCTAGGAACGAAAGAAGAGCTAGCAAAGAACACCTAAATGACAATTAATCTGTTGAGTGTGACATGGATCCCTTTATGAGTCACTGCGGGAAGCATAGGCTAGAACTTGAAAGTAAAACACACACAATGTTTTAGCCATACATAAAAAACACAATAGGCGGCTGTTTCCTTCTCTCAATGGGAGAAATTTTCATACTTGATTTTTATTAAAAAAGAAAAATCCAAAAGAGAATCCTTGAGGTGAAAATACTGCATTAGTTCAGCACACGTGAACCGAAAACACTCCAGACAGGGATAATAGGTTGGCTAGCTTCAATCCACATGGGATACTCTGTAAATAACATTTAAAACCAAACATAAAGGAAACAAAAGACAGAACTTAAAACTGATGTCACAAATGAAACAAGATATGCAATGAGGTTACATGAATTGGACAGAACAAGTAGCATGACATGACGTATAGTTGCTAAGAATAGTTTATCCAAGGTCTTTGCAGAAAAACCCTGTCTCTTCCAAACTAGTGTAAATTTCTTATTACATATAATTCAATTCCTCTGTACCAGCTTCAGCCAGAAATTTCACAAATCCATGAAAATTCAAGTAAATTTACCGAACAAATAAATCAATTCAACACAGAGCAAAAGAAAAATAACTACAGAGAGAGAGAGAGAGCAGGGACTTCCGCACCACACAGCAGCACCAGATCTGAGTAGAACACTGAAATATCTAACGGAAATCAAAAGCAGAGCAAAATTCGAAACAAAAAAAAAATGAGGAGCACGAACGTTGCGATTAAACAATCAGAATTCGGAAACAACATGCACTGATTGATTAGAACAGAGGAAACGGCAATGGCATTGCTTCAATGAGAAATACCTTTAGATCGGCGACGGCGAAAATTAAAATCGAGCTGAGTCTACTCCAACCCGGACCGAGTCAACGCGGCGAGTCGGAATCCACAACTGCAACGAACGAATCCAATAAGAACAACCCCCAAATTCTTCTCCTCCATCTTCCTCTTTATATAACACCCTCACGCGCCAACTGTAAATTATAACTACTCTTTCTTAATTATTACTTTTTTATTTTATTTTATTTATTATACAACATAAACCAATAATAAAATAATGATCATAAGAACCAACAAATTTGTGTATATTTCTATTGTAAGATTAAAAAATAATTAAATATATATTTTTTATCATTCAAAACTATTAAAAATTTGAAAAAAAATTATACAGGATAAGATTTCCACGTGATTTTTAACAAATTTTAATTAATAAAAAAAGATTATCCTATGGGCGTGGATTTTTCCTTTTCTTCGGTGTCGGTGGCTTGATATGCTGTTTCGGAATTTGGCCATTCTTCTGTTTGTTTGTGTTAACTTTAATCATCTTCTGTTGTTATAATCGTAAGGTGCTATTTCCTTATTGTTTTCTCTCTGTACTTCACATGCTACCACAGTTTCTGCCTTCTTCCACATTTTGTTCTTTCTATAATTATTGTTGTACCATTGTATGAAATTTCCTTTCTCTTTTCAATGCCTTTTTTTCCATCTCAACATAAATTAAATGCAATATATTAACTTATCCTATTTATCACATGCTAGATTAATTTTATGACGTCATAATTCACAAATATACCCTTAAATATTAAATACTCTCTTTAATATTAATTCACCATCTTATATATCTTTCACTATCTAATCAGTATTATTATATTTTTCATACTAGAGTAATGGTCGTTGGTAACTGTCATTATAGTATTGCTTAATTAATTATAGTTAAATAATCACTCAGCCAAGGGCAACAAAATAAATTCACATTTCACAATCAGCGTTAGTGGCGCCAAACTGGCATATTCCTGATAGATACTCTCCATCTCTTTTTTCCTTTTCTGAAAAAAATATATCCATGCAAAATCAGTTTTTTTTTTCCTTTGTAAAACGTTTTAAATTACCAACTTAATACATAATATTGTTTAAAAACAGTTATTCTGTCTTTTTTTTTAAATGTCTTATTTTAGCATTATAAATTTACACACAAGATTAATTCAATACATTTGCATCGATAAGACTGACAGCAAGTCTTCAAACGTTCTTGCTTGATAACAATTCTTTGAAGTATTTTTGTTTAAAAACAATTTTAAAAATTATTTCAAAAGATTCAAATTTATTATGTAAGAGGATATTTTTTATTGATTTTATATTAAACTTCCCCCCTTGTTAGGGTATTTCTTGTGGTCTACTTCAAGAAAAAAAAAATTCTAAATTAAAAGTTTGTAAACATTTAATGTTTAGTGGAATTTATTTATTTATTTATTATTGAATACTTAAATAAAGCAAAATTGTTAAATTTCCTCACCAAAAAAGGCGTTACATAGTCCACTTCTATTCTTTAGATTTTATTTAAATTATTATATAAAACTATTTAACATGGGGACAGGGTGACAATGTGAAACATATAATTTATTTAAATTGGTTTCTGTTATTTTAATTTTTCTCTAAAGGATAATTATTTTACACGCAAATGGCCTAACCAAACGTGTTGAATTTTGAATTTCCTTTGACATTATAACGAGTCTTAGATCTGGTCATGCAATTTTAGTGTATTGATTATTAATATTCAATTTGCAAATTTAACATAACATTTTAAAATAATTAAGTCTGACATTACGAAACAGAAATTTTATAAAAACGAAGAGTAAATTATAATTATTAAAAATGTGAAAAGTGTTGAAAAAAGTATATCGAGATTTGTGGGAGATAAGCTGGCATGGAGTATTAATAAAAAAGCTTAACATTGATGTTATTCTAATTAAGTAACTTGGTCAATGAATTCAGTTCCCTGTGCTTGAAGTTATGAAGCTCCAAAGTCAGAAATAAATAAAAATGACTAAAGAATCAATAAATTAAATATTTCCAATAAACATTATCGTAGAAGTATATATCACTAATATTAGTCATTATGTTTTTCTTATATAAACTTTTTAATAAATGTTTTTATATATATCACATGTATGTTCTTTGATTTACATTCTTAAGAGCACAATAGAATTACTTGTTTAGAGAAACTTAACCAGATGTTTTGTATATATGGAATTGTATTAAATATTAAAATATTCAAAGTGAGAGTTTGCCTACTGATAGTGATTCTGCCTAATATTATTGTTTCCAAACGGCACACAATTTACATTAAAAACGATCGTAATGTTCATAAATGCTTTTAAGAACATTTATTAACAAGTTTTTGGGTGCATTAAAGGAAAGGTTTTGACTCTTTGACAGACTCTGTTTAACAAAAGTGAGTTTGATAGTAGCCACCTCACCCACTTGATTTTGATTAAGAAGCAATTACTAAAACTAATGTGAACATGATGAAGATCCAGTGTGATGTCAAGCATAAGATTAGCATAAATACTAGGTTGAATTCATGATGGGGAATATGCCATAACTGCCAAGGTCTATCAACCTGAAATGGAAGGTGGAGCTTCATACTCAGTATTCAGGGCAATTTATTTGGCTACAGGATTTTTTATGGTCTCTACAGAATGATAGTTCCACTTTTTAAATATTGTTATTGTTCTTTCGTTGTTGATTAGTGATTAGTGACCAATTGCAAATTGGAACCACAATTTTGTTTCGTAAGTCACACCAGAGCATATCATATATCATTATCAAAGGATGAATATGACAGTGAAAGCCCTGTGAATGGTCTAAGACAACCTTCTTAAATCCATTGACGGTGAAATTGAGAAGTACCAGAAATATGGATCTCAGAGCATCTTCTACGAGAATTAATTTGACTATTAGGCCCAGCTTCGCTTTCATGGAACAATTCCTAATTGCTATCTTTTGTTTTCTACCGGAAAGAATAATAAAAAACACACGCTTTTACATGAAATTGGAAAAACATTACCTTACTTTCGTCAAAGAAAAGAAAAAGAAAATCACTTCCATCTTATTTCTGCCACTGACATAAAAGAAAAGGCATGCTTTATTTTGGTTCAGAAAAAACGTATTGGATGGGAGAGGTAGTCCTTACAGAGGATACTCTTTCACTCTTTCTGAGGTCCTTGTCAATCTCGAAAGAAGTTGAATGTTTAAAAATCTTAATAAAATCAATAAATAATATATAAATAGACTCAAATATCATTTTATAAATCAATTTTACAAAATTAAATTAAATTTAAAATTCACTTATTAATATTAATAAACTTCATGCCAAAATGGTATAGAACAAATTGATGTTAATTAGTCGAAATGGAATATGTGAATTGGATTCCAAGATTCTACAGATAAAGGGACGTAATCAATTTGTCTCTGGTTGAATCATCTAAAAAGTTGATCCGGGTAAATGTGTAATGGTTGTAAATGGTGCCTGGCAAGAAGCCAGTAAGTAATCCATAACAAAAATAAGGAAGCTGAGTTAGGTGAAATTTGGTTTATATTGTATTGATTAAAAGGATTGCATTTACAACTATCCAACAATTACATGCCAGCAGACTAACTTCCCAGTTCATATAACTATACTGAATAGTCTATACAATAAAATATAATATACACAATGGTTAAGAATGTTACATAGGTGGAAAGACTGAATACTTCTTTCCAAGCCAGATTATCGCTTTTCAATGGTGTTAAATACTAGAGCTAGTCATGGTTATTCACAAATCGCACACCATGAAACAATACACACGTGTATGGGTAGTATACCACTACTTTATGTACATTAACCATTGCCTTTCAGAAGAAGCGCGAATCTAACTAACAAAATTTGATGAAGAGACTCCGATAAAGCATGACATCAGGTGGGGGACTCGGCCAGAAGAAGAGTATGCCACCAACCACAAGCAACACTTTTAGGAACAAAACCTTCAATGGTGACTTCAGAAGGAACGTTACGGTCAACCACGTCCCCAAGGCCCAGCTGTGACACCCACAAATCACAACTTAGAACAGAATGATTCCACGACATGAATGTTACTAATACCAGCACAAGTCTACACTTACAATAGAAGTGGTAAAAAAAACGTTCCTTGTTTAAAACATGAAATAAAAAGATGTACATATGAAAAAGGTTGTGTGATATAAGCACCTGTCCATATTTGTTCCATCCCCAGCAGAAAACTCTTCCACCCTCTTGAAGAACATAAACGAAAGGAAACTAATTAAATGTGGAAGAATAGACATGGCAGTTTACATGTGTATGTTCTTTGAAGTGCAAAAAAAGATAAAAATTAAAAATTAGTTGTGCATAAGATCCTGATGACTACTGCAAAAGTTAAATTAAAAACAGTAAGGTACTTAAGAATTTGAGTTATGCTAGAAATCTTATTTAACTCGTGTGGGATTTGGCTAAAACAGAGATTACATAACCCATTCATAACAAACCATGTCCGAGATTGTTCAGTTTGACCAGCACCGTTGTCTTTATGGACATCACATAATTAAAGAACCTTTTTACCTTACATTCCTTCACAGTGGAACCGACATCCCACATTTTTAACAAAACAAATATGTTACAGCCTATTTTTACCATAGTTTTCTTCGCAGTTGTGTTGGCAAAAAATGAATCCAACCAAACATTGGGAAGGTGAACGAATGATTAACATTTGGGGAAATTTTAAGTGCTCACAGCTCATTTACTTGAGAGATATCAAACAGATATTCAGATTTATAGTGTTTAGATATGTGTTAAATGCCTTTAATGGAAGCCTAACTCTGATTAGACAGCTATTAAAATGATATAAGCAGGTATAGGATGGTATACCTGTTACCAAAGCAGTGTGACGAGCACCACACGATATATTCTTTGCATGAATATTTTCCAAACTCGGAGAATCCACTAGTCTTGGTAGAGTCTGCTTAAAAATTGAAGTTAATACTTGAAAAACTGAATCACAGGTTGCCTCAACTAATAAAACAATCAAATAATACCACGTGCTTAGCAGGTCATTCAGTGACATCAATATTTATGATGAATGTATAACCAAAGCACACTGATATGTAATTATTATTTGTTTTAGCGACAAACTGGGTGGGGAATATGGGATGACACTAATTATAGCATACCTCAGCTTGATCGGCACCAGTTCCTAGCTGTCCAAACTGATTACCACCAAATGCATACACATCACCATCAGCAGATGTACAGACTGTATGCCACAGTCCTGCAGCAACCCCCTCTATGTGGATACCCAATAAGGAAGATACACAAGTTGGGCTTAGTTCATCATCGGTACTTCCTTGCCCACACTTGACCAAAACAAGATGACATAAATAGAGTATAATGAGCTTAAGCATGCATTGACCAAGAGGTGACAAGAAAGATAAAATATTGTAAAGGAATAGAATAAATAATCCCTTGTTAGAGTGAACCACATCTTCAACATCTACTTGCTTTTGTCCACCATATTCTACTTTACCTACAGATTCATCCTTAAGAATGGTTAAGGGGTGATGGTATCCAAACAATGCCGCAGATGAATGTATTTCAACCGAGTATCACATAATTCAGTTGGATTCAATTCAGTTGGATTCAAGTGTATGATAATACTCCCACAATCTAAGGCAAGTCAAATCACAAATTTAATTAAGTACACGTTGCACTTCAAATTTTTCCCCGTACCAAGGAAGTATTACATAGCAAGATAAACAACAGATGTTGGTGATATATCATGCAAAGTGAGGTAATTCAGAGCATGGGGTGCTCCTCAGTACCAAGGGGTTACTATTATCTGATAAGATCTGAATGATAAAATGGCCGATGATGAAGAAAAATGGATTTCCCATGGAAATAAATTAAAGGCAAAAGCAGAACTGGAAGAGAGAGAATTTAAGCTCAGTCGCTGACAAGAATACTGCATCAGAAAGGGATTTTCTAATATTAGGATTCAGGAACCATTGCTAGCAAACTACAGCCTTGCACACATCAGAAGATTTCATTTACTATAAACGCTGGCAAAATTTATGGAAAAACTCAGCAAGTTTGATCTGCTATAACATACCCATTACATCAATAACCTCAGTTATGAAGCCATGAAAATGAATTGGCAATATGCTGGTGACAGTGCATAATTACAAATTCGTCCAGTTACATTGCCGAATAGATATGAACTTGCAGAAGTTAAAAATAATATCCCAGTTCACTTTAAATTTTACCTGTCCATAGAGTCCCCAACCAAAAGTAAGCAAGGCTCCAGCATCTGTCAACTCAAGATAGATATTCCAATATTAGTACAAACAAATTTACCAAAGATGACAAAAGTTTTTTGAAACAAAAACAAGCTTACGAAACAAGTTTTTATACTAGCAAAATTAACTCCTAATCTAGTACCCAGAAAGACAACGCTCTATATAGATCAATATTTTTTCAAGTTTTTGGATCTAATGTTAAGATATTATGTCTCCTTGTCAAATCAGACAATTCCCAATCAGTCCACTCGATCCGTTAAGAAACTAGTTTTCTCCTAAACACCACTAAGCACCAAATTTTGACACCATGTACGAAAATTGCACCATTATAAACAAAGCATATAGATATTTCATTTTAGGTTCTTCAAAGATCTAAAGTGCAGGCTGTCCAGTTTAGTTGCTGAATAGACTGACACATATGTACCTGTAATGACTGCACTATGTCGACCTCCACAGGCAATTCTCTTTATGTAACTTCCAGGAACTCTAAAACTCTGTCCCTCTGAACCCATGCTTCCTCGAACCAGTGTAGCAGATCTATCTTTACCATAATAAGAGGAATCAATACATGGAACGAGATGAGGAGAGGATACCATACGTATTCTTGAACCCAAACCAAGCTGCCCTTCACCTCCATAACCCCAAGCCCACACCAGTCCTGTATCTGAAACTCTCATTCAACCAAAATCAATGATACGTCTTAGACATCAAAGATGTTTCAATCAAACTGCGTTACACAATGGGAAGAAAATAACCCACATAAAATCTTGGACTTGGGTTTAAAACTAGTCCATTACAAGGTCCTGTACTGTACCTGACAATGCAAGCGTATGGCGTCCACCGGCAGCAACACTAGCTATCCTTATTCCTGGATTTAGTGTGACAAGACACGGAAACGCAGTTAGACTATCATCGCTGGATGATGAGCTTTCAGCTGTTTGCTTTGTTGCAGATACTCTCCTTCGCTTTGTACTTTCTTCTCCACTGTTATTGGAGGCAGTACCTCCAGTAGATCTTGAGCCTTGTGAACGAGGGCTCACTATTGCAAAACAACTCTATATCAGTCACCGATAACAAGGAATCATGGTCCCCCCCAGGGAGGGATAAATAACTGGAGGCAGTACATCCAGGTAGGGAATGAGGGTTCATCATAGAGGGGTAAGCTACAAAACTTTTGTTTTCTTCTTTCTTTTTTTGGGGTTGCAAGATTCTATCATAGATCCCCCACTCCTTCTTTGGAGCACCCTAGCTTGCGTAGACCACTCCTTGGGAGGGACAGCTAGCTGTACATAAGCTGTTGTTCTAAAGAGGTCAAACATACCTTGCTCTGTTGATAATTGACTATGACTTCCTGGCACATCCTTTTCAAGACCTACCCCTGTCGATGGTTCACCAAATACCCTCCCTGAGGGAATACATTCTTTCCATCCCCATGTATAAACTTCTCCATGTTCTGTGGCAAAACATATTTGCAGAAAACTTAGCTTAATGTACAAGACATAAAACTCCTTTCCGACTATATGATATTGTTGAATTCGTTTTGGATGTGTTACTTGTTAAAATAATAGATACATGAAAAGGCTTTTAGAAAACCAAAACTATAGGTTCTATTAAGTTTAGTCTTCTTCTTTCACTCTGATCGACTCATTTCTTCTTTTCCTCTCAGGCCATAACGTAAGAAAATCCACCTCACCTGTTACAGCAACACAATGAGCCCACCCTGCTGCAGCTTTCACAATAGATGCTTCGGTTGGAAGAGGGAAAGGCTCTGGAGTTTCCTTTACAAATAAATCAGAAATGTTAGTTTGTTGACAAAGAAGAAAGAGATAATAAAAGAGAGCATCGGGGTCAAACTATCCCATAAGCAGTTATGCATTACCCCGTGCTTGCCAGAAGTCACATAGCTTTGGCCTAAATCATCTGTCGAGCCCCACGTGATGAGCTTCCCTGATTCTGATTAAGGAAGAACACGTGAGTAATGATGAATCCATCATACAAATAAAATGGTAAAAGAAACCGAAAGAGAGACAGGCCATAACCCAAATGCTATCAATTAAATATTTACAACACAAGGAAGAACAAAAACACATTCCATGGGGTGAGGGGCAAGACATTGGTAGTAACAATAAATTGTCTCTACTAAAACAGTAATGAAAGCCTCACGAATTTCCAAACAACCCCATAAATTCATCTCCTTAGGTTTGAGCGTTTAACCATATTTGACCAACCTCACAAAATAAGACCCCATCAAAGTTCAAAAGCGCAATGCTTTATTTAATAAAACCATAAACAAAAATACAAAAAATATTGTTCACTCAGACCCCGGTCGAGAGAGGAAAACAAAAACTCCAATGAGAATAAAATCAGAGAAGGGAGCTCAAGCCGCTAAACTGAATTGAGTTTCTGCTCCAATCCTCCAAGTTCAACTATTTCCCCAAACCTGCTTAATTTTCAAATCCAAACCAATAGAAGAAATGATAGGTAATTAAAGGAATGAAAAGATAAAGCACCAGAGATAGCAATAGCGAATCCACAACCACCGCCGCAAACATCATTCCAAGAGTGACTACATGGCGGAAACCTAACGGCGACGGGAGTCAAGAGCGGCGTCCTCTGCGGCAGAGCTCCGGGAAGGTAACCCCACATGTAAAGCACCCTCTGCAATGCCCCTCCTCCACTTCCCTCGCCATTATTCATGCCCATTCCCACAATCTCAAAACCCACTTCCAAAAGAGTCAACAACACAAACACTCACTCTTTCTTTTTCCCTTTTGTTTTCTGGCGCTTTCTTCTCTTTGGAGAGAGAAAGAGAGACAGCGGGTTTGTTTCTGTTTTTCGTTTTTTCTTCGAATGGCCCAACGTATAAAATGAACGAATCATTTTCAGGGGAATGAGGGTGCCACGTCGGATGCCCATGTGGTTCCATAGCCACGTGGCCTACTTCTGGCCGCTAGATTCTTCCGCCATTTCCAGCCACGAGTTCCATCGAAGCTTCTGGAAGGTCACGCGCGTGGTGTGTTACCGTGTTCACTCCATTTGTCGACACGTGTTACGTATAGGAAAGAACTACAATGATTGTGCTTCCACGTCGCATTTTCTAAACCTGTAACGTAAAACACATCATCATTAACCTGAGTCAAAATGGGTTTAATTTTTGTTTACAGTGTATATTTAATTTTATATATGTAATTTTTACTCTTTTACTATAAATCTTTATATAATTTTATTTCTAATTACCTTTTTAAATATTTATAAAATCCTTTAATTTTTTCACCATTTCATTAATTTTTCCTTAAACCTAACATTAAAATGTATATTCAAAATTGTGGACTTATTTGTACATCACATTTTATTTTTTGAAAGTGCATGTGAACTTGTATTGCATTTTTTTTTCTTGTAAATTAATCAATGACATGTGTAATTTAATGACAAGAAATTAAAAGCTTGACGTAGAATTTTTTAGCAATAAATGGATGATTGTTTCGTCTGACCTTTTAATTGGACCATTACAAAATTTGAAAGAACTATAGGTTTGTTTGAACTTTTTTTTAAGATAATTTTAAAAAAAAAATTATAATAACCATATGAGTTTATGAAAAGTTAAAAGTAAGCTACTTCCAACATTTTTAAAAGGGAAAACAATGACTTCTAAATTTCATGTTTAAATTATTCTTGAATAATTTATTGCTTTTTAAAATTACAAAAAAACTTTTCTAGTTTCATTTCTCATTTATACATTTTTATTAAATGAGACGAAATAATGTAAAGAAAAAAGTTGTTTTATATTTTTATAATTCTTAATTATTCAAGAAAAATTGTTCATCTAACAAAAATTATATTGTAAGAAAATATGGCAAGAAATTAACAAAAAATAAATTCTTCGTAAATTTATATATATATATATATATATATATATATATATATATATATATATATATATATATATATATATACTAATATTATTTTACATTTATCCATCAATTCAATCATCAATTTCACTAAGCAATTATAACAATGAAGGTTTAACACGTCCAGAAGAAAAGAAGCAACTTTAGTTAAGTTATCAACTATTTTTTTAGATATAAGTAAAATAATATTTGAAAATGTTAGTAAAATTATTGTTTTACAAAATAAATTCAAGTTAAACTAATCTTGTTTAGAATTTCAAAAACAAAAATTCAATTATTTAATTTATGAAGCACGGTATTATGAAAAAGTGACATTAAAAATAAGGAGTTTTGTCTTTAATGAAATATTTTTCTTAAAAGGTTTTTTACCCTATTGTGAAAGTATTTGGCTATTTTGAAGGGTTAAAAGATGAAAATAATAGCAATAAAGTGAAAGTGGAAGTATGCATACACATGAAAGTGAAATTAGGACATGTCAAATATTTGAGAAAGAAATATATTATATATTCAACTTTAAAGCCTTTGGTTGCATTATTGGAAGAGTGATAAGGAAAATAAAATAAAGAGAAAGTGACATGAAAAATAAAGGAAATATATCAGAAATAGAACTTTGTAGTTGTTTTAGTGTGTGTACTGATGGGGTTGTAGTTGCCATGCACGTGGATCATATGAGTGGGGTGGGGCTTGTTGTGTTAGTGGGTTCAATGAAGGTAATGTGGTTTCAGGATATTTTGGGTTTCTATGTATTGTGTTGGTTATGGGTTGTAATGGTGGTTATATGAAGAGCTATAGTGTTTAAATGCATGTTTAAGTAATTTTGGGTTCTGGAATATAGAATAGCTGTATAGAAATGATATGGGTTTAAATGCCTTGAATGAACTAAGGTGGTTTAGAAGCAAGTGTATGCATCTCATGATTTCCGCAATTTTAGTGGTATGTGTATAATCAAGTAGAGTGTTACATTAGTCAGGATCTGCAGTTTGATTCATGATGCTTGTTAAGTGGGTTCAATAGGGGCTGAAACTAAATTGTTGAACATTGGGTAATGAGCGTACTGTCAGGGGTGTTTTAATGTGACCATTAATAGTACTTGTAAGGTTTTCCATGGTCATGTAGGAATTATAAAGAAAAATTCACGTGTGGATCATATTTGAACTTAAAACAAAAGTGGTTGAATGGTGGGAATCTATATATATATATATATATATATATATATATAGGGGTACGTGAAACTTATGCATATAATAAAAAAAAAATGAAAGTACATGGGAGATAAAACAAAAACGTAAAGGGTGAACATGATGCGTGAAAGGGATTAACGTGAAATCACTTAGTGATAGAAAAATGGTGGACACATATGGGTCCACTTTGGATGGTGCATGATGGATTGTCATGTGGTGGTGAGTTTGTAAAAGGGAGGGGTATGGAAAGTAAATTGTTAACTTAATCTTGGTATAAGGTTGACTTGTACCTTAGTGGAAATTGTTATATTTGTTCTCTTTAAAGTTTGTCTTATGTCTATACTTCTTTGAATTGGATTTGTGCCTTTTCCTTCTGCAGCCCAGCCAAGACATCCTAAGCTCGGCAACCCGACAATGCAGACCAACCAAGACATCCTAAGCTCGACAACTCGGCAATGCAGCTGGGCCAAGACATCCTAAGCTCAGCAATCCAACAATGCAGCCTGGCCAGGTTAGCCTAGCTAAAACACCTAAGCTCGACAACCCAACCATGCATCTCGGTCAAGACACCCTAAGCTTAATAACCTAGTAATGCAGCCCAGCCAAGACATCCTAAACTCGACAACCCGGCAATGCAGTCCGACCAAGACATCCTAAGCTCGACAACTCGGCAATGCAGCCTGGCCAAGACATCCTAAGCACAGCAACCCGACAATGCAGCCTGGCCAAGACATCCTAAGCTCAATAATTGGTCCTATTGGTATTTGCGAAAACCACTACTCCCACGCTCATGCTCAGTTCAGTTCAACCACACCCACACTCGCATTCGCTCACTGTTTTCTATAGACAATGGGTTTATCACTCAACCAAACTCACCACTAACCTGCGATTATGCTTCCTTTTCTGGAAACTAAGGATAGGTTTTAAAAACACGGACAATAAACACATTTTAATTCAGACTAATATTATTTTCTTGTTTCTGGAAACTTTGGGTTAAGGAGAAAAATAATGATTGTTTTCGTATTTGGTTTTGATATACAGTCAGTGAAATTTGACAATCAATGAAGGCCAGGCCTACCTTTCCTATGGCCAATCACTATGAAAGACTCTTACTCCAATGTTATCACCACAAAAGAAAAATCCAACTAAAACACGGCTAAGTATCACCACTTGGGAGTTGTCCAACAAAGAATTTTGGACCTCTAATATATCTTTGGATCTTTGATGCCTTTGTTTCAACATTGTAGCTTAATATTTTGTTTTGTTTTAGTGGTCCAGCAACTGTGATATTCCACATTTCCGCCCTTCACACTAGGGGGGAGTATGTTTCCAAGATACTGCAAGTCACATATATATGGGTGTAGTCCCTGCATTTTTGTAGATTTCAGCTACTACTGTTGATCCCGTCACCTAGCCATCATTGATGAGGATTTAGTGTAGTCCCTGCAGTTTTGTAGCTCTTAGCTTTCAGCTACCACTGTTGATCCCGTCACTCATCAATCATTGATTGAGAATCAGTCCTTGCAGCTTGTCATTGTACACCACTGCTCTCCTTCATCCACTTTTAAAGTTGAAGTTTCACAAGCTGCTGTTAGTCCATCTATGTTTGCCTCACACTCTTGAAGACAAATCATCTAGTTCAACACTGAGTTCATCTATTCCAAGCTTAGTTCATACAATTTATATGCTCTAGCTTGAGGGGGAGTGTTAGATATATTATATCTTTTATCTTTTAGTTAGTTTGTTATTATTTCTCATTTGTATTTTGGGCTTAGCCCATATTTCTTCTATTATAAATAGAGAACCCTATGTGTGTATTTAACACAAGGGAGATTAATCCAAATATAGTTTTTCACTATATTCAACAGTTTAAAAATGTTGAAATCAGTCCCCCATTTGCTTTAAAAATGTTCACATAGGTCAACCCAATAATGCATATGATGATGACTAATGGCACATATTACCCGTTTATGCAAAAATAAGAAATTTAAGTAGAAGTTTTGACCAAAACATCATCAAACCACTTTCATTCATTACCACACATAACACAAAGACATGAAGACATCAATTCACTAATATACAGTACATAATACCCCCAGTTCATCTAACAAACAGTACATATTACACCACCATACCATGTAAGTTAACTATCTAATAAACCAATTCATCTAAGTATCTTTTCTTCTGACTTTGCATTTTGTTGGACGGGATGATTGGGGACTTGGTGGCTGTGATGGTTGAGGGGTCGGGGAACTTGGAGGTGGCTGTGATGGTTGTGTTGTTTCTACTGGCTGGGGCTTTAAAGGGCATTTATTCTTGTTGTGCTCCCTCTGACGACAAATACTACATTTTTTCCTATGTCCACCAACACGCATTTGAGTGTCATCCTTAGTTAGCTCCCATGCTTCCAACCTCCTTTTTTTCTTTGGCCTCCCAGGCATCTTCCTCATCACTGGGGGTAATAAATCATTGAAATTTGTGGTTTCCCATAATAGGTGGCCATTGAGTGGAAAAATTATGGACGCATACACCTCTTCATAGGTGGATCTTGTGAACAAAGTGGGGATAAAATTCTCTGAATCAACGTTGGAGTAGTTCATTGCTGCAATTGCATGACAGCATGGGATGACACTAATCATCCACTTTCTGCAGCTACACTCCTTTGTGTCCAGGTCCAGTGTGAACTTGTTCCCAACTGATGAAGTATGCCTAACCTCAAAAATATTTCGTGCAGACCAACTGAAAGAAATGAAGCACATCAATAATGTAGATAAATAACAACATGTATATAAAATAAATTGATAATATTACCTTGGCACCCAAAATCTTGACATATTACATTCCTTCTGAAGTCTCTTCTTTATCTTTGGGCATATGGTGAAGTCCATAGATGCCACCTTGGTTTTATAGGTGGCCCACCTTTTCATGAGATAAACTCTGATATCCTCCATAATGGTGATAATTGGTTTTCCTCTTGCATGAATAAGAACACTGTTGAAAGCTTCACTGATGTTGTTATCTAGTGTATCACTCATTGCTTGACCTGTGAAGCGAGATCTTGACCAAAACCTGTTGCACAAAACATTTCTCAAATGGGTTACAATGCATCAGGGACACTAAATTGTATGTAATAACTAATGGGTTACCTCGGGGGAATGCCTATGAGGTATTTATATGCTTCAATATTGACTTCTTTAATTTTCAGCATCTCTCTCCCAAGCCTGGGGATATGTGCTTGTGGCAGCTCTCCACATCAGATTTTTTAATATTTGACCACCAAACATTTTCTTAAAGTTTGCATACAGGTGCAATCTTTGTTCTGCCCGAGGCAGAAGCTCCTGGATAGCTAGGACCAACCCCTGCACAATTAAATTTAGTCATAAAACAAGATCCTTTAAAAAAAACAATGAACCTGCTTTGTGTGAATATTCTTCTTTTTCTCTTGAAAATCCATAAATTCTCCAATTTTCTCTTCTCCAATTCTTTCAAAGTGTTATAGTTGCGAGAGTTCTCTTCTTTCACCCCTTCGGACTCTTCTTCTTTCTCTCTTGAAAACCCAGAAATCCACAAGATTTCTCCTCTCTGATTTCTTTCGAATTCTTTGCTCTAGAATCTTCCTCTTCTTCCTCTCTTTTTCAGTTTTAGAAACCCTCGACTTTCTCTTTTCCTATTCACCTCAACTCCTTCTCGAATTCCAGAAACTCCTCCTTTAATCTTCTCGCTTTTCGAATTCCCTTCTTTCGAACTCACTGTTCACCCTTTTTGCTTTTCCTATGCTTCAATTCCTTCCTTAGCAACAACATGACTGTTTTCAACTCACGTCGCGAGATTGGCGGGTTTTTCTTCTGACAAAAAAAAAGCATGAATAAAGTATTATGCATTTTGTTTTAATTTTTTTTATAAATTGTATTCTCTTAATAATGAGTTTTATTATTATAATATATATATATATATATATATATATATATATATATTTATTGTCCCCACCTTTTCCTATTTTTTATTTTTTTTATTTTTCCTCTTTTGGTTCATTTATTGTTATTACATTTTAAAAAAACTTAAAACAATTATTTCTATTTTTTCTGCATTTTATATATATCCGGATCTCTGTACCTGAATCAGAAGACTTCCTCCTTCGTCTGTGTTGGACTCAAGTTCCATATGAAAACTGCACAAAATTCGAACTTTAATATAAACTTAGATGTTTGCATGAAAAATAGAGATTCATTACGTTTAGTTGAAGTATTACTTACATTTTCAGAGTGGTATTAAGATCATCATGCCAACGAAGATCTTCTTCTCTCCTTCCAATTCGTACATTTGATAGACTGGGGGTGATCAAAATTCCAGGACAAAAAGTTTTCATTTTGGACATCCAATCACATGTACTTTTTCGAGGGCTGGAAAATTGAAGTTGTCACTTTCCTTGCAAAAGCTTCTAAGCTTCGGTAAGTTCTCCAAGTACAATTCTTTCAATTTTATAAAAACTATCTCAATTGCATCATCGTCTTTATTTTCTTTAACTTTCATAAAAACTGCATCATCATCTGTATTTTCTTCAAATTTCTTAAAAAATGGATGACTTTTATTCTGATGCTTGCCAAGGGCACCTCCACTTTGACTCTTCACAACAATGTTCTCTATGTTAATAGACCTTGATATTTCAAGCACTTGAAGCTGTTGAAGCTCCTTAGCCACAACAACTGGAAAAACATGTACCAAGGCACGACATCCTGTAACTTGTATTTTGTTCAACTTGTGAAAAGAATTTGGACCTTATAGTTTGTTCCATAATGATTGCAAACCACTCATGCCACTAATTATCAGTTTCTCCAAGTTTGGGAATGTAACCTATTATCAACATATCAACAAATACTCTTAAGTAAATGTATAAGTATGTATTTGTTAGATTCAATAAGACATCTAATCACACGTAGTTTTTCAAAGGCTGGAAACTTGAAGTTGTTACTTTCCTTGCAAAAGCTTCGGTAAGTTCTCCAAGTACAATTCTTTCAATTTCATAAAACCTATCTCATTTGTATCATCGCCTTTATTAAAAACTGCATCATCATCTGTATTTTCTTCAAATTTCTTAAAAATGGACGACTTTTATTCTTATGCTTGCCAAAGGCACCACCCCTATGACTCTTTACAACAATGTTCTCTATGTTAATAGACCTTGATATTTCAAGCTCTTGAAGCTGTTGAAGCTCTTTCGCCACAACAACTGGAAATACATGATGCAGGGCATGACATCCTATAATTTGTATTTTATTCAGTTTGTAAAAAGAACTTGGACCTGGCAGGTTGTTCCATATTGTTCGCAAACCACTTATGTCATTGATAAGCAGTGTCCCCAAGTTTGGGAATGTAACCTATCATCAGCAACATAACATATATTCTAAGTAAATGCACAAGTTTGTATTGTTAGATTCAATGGGGAAGTATAACATCCTCACCTTCTCTTGTTGGACAAATATCTGCACCAAAGCAGGGCAAGATTGAATGTCAAGAAGTTTCAATTTTGTTAGTTCTCTAGCAGTCGAGGATGAGAACAAACTTTCTGTGTGATTATGATATTCGTCCTCTATCAAATACTTCAAGTTTTCACTGAAAAAGGGGACTCGCCATTTTTCATCCCACATCTTCCTATATGAACCGATGTTAGACAACCTCAAGTTTTCAAGGTTGGGCATTGCAACCTATTAGCACTCAAAGTCATCAAAATGTTATTCTACATGTTTATTGATAGGGTAAAAAACATTATTAAGATAAATCACATTGTTTTCATAGCTATAGTGAGCTAGAGAGTGAGTTAGAAAATGAAATCTATGAAGACATTTGAACTTAAGTAAATGAAATAGATTAGGTTCACATTCCACATTGCAGATTAAACACCACCTTTTCCCTTTTTAGAAAACTCTTGAATATGGATTTCAACATTTAAGATGCATAAAAGATTTTAAATAGTGAAGTAGTCATATACCTTTTCGTTGAACAGATTATTAAGCTCATCATCCTTTCGACCATTTTTACCTCTCCATTCAAGCTGTGCTATGGTTGTGAAGTTTACATGACCAGAAGACTTCAAATTGGGACATCCAATCACCTCTACTGTTTGCAATGATGGAAATTTGAAGTCGTAACTTTCTTGGCAAAACTTTGTGAGCCCTGGTAAGTATTCCAATTTTAAATGCTCCAATTTTGTGAAAGTAATGTGTTATCTGGTGGGCCGTGAATATAATTATCTTCAACAATCATCTCTACCATAGATGTGGATATTTCCAGCACTTGGAGCTGGAGAAGCTCCTTAGCCACAGCAGTTGGAAAAACATGATGCAAGGCATGACATCTAGTAATTTTTATTATTTTCAAATTCCTTACAGAATTCGGAGCTTATTGATTGTACCATATTGAGTTCAAACAATTCATGTTGATGATAACCAGCATATCCAAGTTTGGGCAAGTAACCCGCCACCAATAACATACAAAAATAGATTTCAGCTAATACATTAGCATCAAATCTAGGGACACAACAATTATAAGCAATGCCTCCAGTCTTCCCTCTGTCGTTCTCTCCATAACTCGTTCTCGCGCCCAATTTGGGATCCCGCAGTTTCTTGATTACTTCTTGATCCTTCACCCTCCATTTCGAAACGGCAGGTCGGACCAATTTGTTAGGTTCCTGGGTTTGGAACCTAACAAGAACACAAACAGTAGGTAGAAAATGTAATGAAAGAATGGGTTCTATTTTTGTCAGCAATAGAAATCTCTTTACAAAGAATGGTTTGGGAGCATAACCTCCCTGGTAGAGAGCCTAACCTCCCCTCTCAGGATGACAAATCTTGTTAGAACTACAATCAAAACAATCCACACCCATCTACAATTGTTTATTTGCTATTTATATAGCCAATAACCCCGCCCTTACTAACTGCTAATGCAGTTAGGCATTTAATGTTTTATTCCTTCTCTCGTAAACTCTCCATCTCCTAACAATTTCTCTCAAATCCAACTACCACACTCATCAACATGTGGCATACTGAATCTTACGTTACATAAAAGATTGCCCTGGCTTAGGCATCTTCTTTCACAGTAACTTAGTTCTTCAGCTTAAAGGCTTCAATGACTGATTGGTAACATGCCCCGACACTTGCAAATCTATCATGGGTTTCTCTATCTTTTTATAACTCCATTATCTCCTAGAGATCAAAGAAACATCAAACCATTTTTTGAAGCTCATCTGAGGCTGAATATCACATCCTCACAATCACCACATGCAAGCTTCAATGGTTGACCTTTCTCCTTCAAGATCTTCAAGTTTCTCTTAAAACCCATGTCCTTCTTTACGCTGACAATCAATCAGCGGTCCAAATAGCCTTAAACCCAGTCTTCCACGAACGTACTAACTTAACCACATTGAGATAGATTGTCATATTGTACGTGACAAAGTTGCTAATGGCTTCCTCAAATTACTTTCCATTTCGACTACCCTCAAATTACATGATCTTTTTCTTAGACGTCATTACAACAGGTGCATCCAAGAATCTTTGGTTGAAAATGAAGCCAGCTCGGTTACACAATGATGACGCTGCACCAACAGAGAAGTAATGTTCGTAAAAGAAAGAAAAGAAGACTGTCAGTCAGCACCGACAATGACACAACCACCGCATTTCCCTATCCATGGTCAGTATTGTGGCTTTCATTTCTTCAATATTATCATGTGATTGATCCCCTGCAAGAAATAGATGAACCTTATCTTTCATTGTAATCCAACTACAACCTGGATTTTTTTTTATTCCTTTAAATTTTTTGGTCTTTCTTACTAAGTCACTGTCAATCTTTTCCCCAGAAGCACAATACATGTTAGATAATACCACATAAGGAGTTGCATTTTTAGGCTCCAGCTCAGTAATGTGTTCAGCTGCAAGCTTAGCAAGGTCGAGACGGAGGTAAGTATTGCTTGCACCAAGAATAGCCCCCCAAACACCAGAATGGGGCTTAAATGGCATTGAACGGATTAGATCAACAGCTTCATCAAGCAAATCTGCACGGCCAAGGAGATCGACAATGCAAGCATAATGATCAGCTTCTGGCTCAATTCCATAACGTGATTTCATGGAGTTAAATAAGTCCCATCCCTCTTCAACTAATCCTGCATGAGTACAGGCTGAAAGGACAGCAAGGAAAGTAACATGGTTGGCTTCATGACCTTCACTCTGCATTTTTCTATAGATACTGAGAGCCTCTTTGCCAAAACCATTTTGTCCAAACCCATTGATGATTGAGTTATAAGAGATGACATTTGGTTCAATGACATCTAAGAAAATCCTGTGGGCATCAATCACATTCCCACACTTGGAGTAAAATGATATAAGAGAGTTTTGTACAGACAAATGATACTCTAGGTTCATTTTCAGAATACAAGTATGAATCTGTAGCCCTTCATTTAGTGCCACTAAAGCAGCTGAAGCTGCGAGGACACTACTAATAGTTAAAGGATTTGGCTTGCATTCCCAAATCATCCGAGCATACCAATGCAAAGCTTCCTCATACTCCTTATTATTTACAAACCCAGATATAATAGTCGTCCAAACAAAATCATCCTTCACTGGCAACATATTAAAAAGTTGTATGGCATTTCCAATTCTTCCACTTTTAGTAAATCCTGTGATCATGGCCGTCCAAGAGATCAAGTTTTTCTCTGGCATACTCTCGAAAACCCTATACGCAGCTTCCACTTCATTGTTATGAACGTATCCAGAAATTAAAGAATTCCAAGTAACTAAATCTTTGTCGCTCAATATACAAAATACTTTGTCTGCCATGTCTGTGGAACCAAACATGCAATACATAGTAATCATGGAGTTACTCAAAACACTTTCCAATTCAAATCCCAAGCGTGAAACCAACCCATGTATCTGCATGCCCTCTGGCATTCTACAATAATTCCCGCACGCTTTAAACATGATAGTCACTGTGGTGGAATTAACATCAACCAGACCTTCCCTCCTCATATCAGTAAACAAGGAAAAACCCTCTTGAAAGAAACTTTTCCCCATGTACCCATCTATCATTGCACTCCAAGAAACCACGTTCCTTTCAGGCATCCTGTCAAACAGCTCCCTGGCAGCTGCAACCCTCCCATCCCTGCACAAACCATCAACCATGGAACTCCAAGAAACAACATCCCTCTCAACCATGTTCTCAAAAACCTGCAACGCCTCATTCACTTCACCTGCCTTCAAATATCCATTTATCAACGCATTTGAACAAGCAGGGTCCCGGAACTCATGAGGAGCCTGAAGGTACAGTTCCTCAGCCATGTGGAACTTCCCTGCCTTCACAAAACCCGTGATCATGGCAGCATATGAGACCAAGTTGCGTTCAGACAACACTGAAAACAGCTCATAAGCTTTGGTCACGTTGCAACCATTGCGAATGTAAGCCGAGATCATTGCGTTATATGAGACCGTAGTTCGTTGAGGCGTTTGATCGAACACTTTGCGGGCGTTTTCTATTTGGCCATTTTGGGAGTAGACAGTGAGCATGGCAGTCCAAGAAGCAGTGTTCTTCACGGGCATCCTGTGGAATACCAATTCTGCCCCATTAACGTTGCCATTTCTTCCATTCTCTGCGATCTGTTTGTTGCACTGAATCAAAAGTTTGCTGTCTCTAACATCTCTATTTACAGAGCCACTAGGTTTCGGATTATGCTTGAATTGAAATTGCTGCAACTTAGTAATTCGTTGATGTAAACTTCTGAAGTTCTGCTTCATATTCTACGGCAAATTCGGGGAAGATAGATAATTAAGAGAAAGATGAAACATGAACGTTAAACATACTATACTCCCTGCAGTTAATACACAAATTAACTAATTCAATTAAATTTTAAGAACATTATATGTATACAAAATATGAATAAATCATAATATTTAATAGAAATAAAAAAAACAGGTATACTTTTAAAAAAAATCTAAAATGTGTCTTAAAATAAAAACTAACAGGGAGTAAGTTTTTAAAAGCAAAATAATTGTTGTTGAACGGAACTAACTCCGACAAGAAGATCCAAAAGAATAATAAGTTTGATTTTTTTTTAATTAACAAAATTTAAAATTAAGAGATAGTACTTGCAGTGTTTTAATCTTTTTACTTAAACTCAAAGTTCATATTTTCTAAAAGTTTCTAAAAATCTTTGAAGAGACTTACTCCCTTAACCATCAAATGCTCTCAGCAATATTATACCTATTTTTGTCTTTTCTCTAAATTGGATGTCGTTTTATTTTGAGTGGATTTAACTTCCGTTTACATATTTTATATTTTAATTTATTATTTTTATTTAAAAAAAAAATCTTCAACGTGGTCACATTCATGTGATACATTCATTTTAATAATTTTTTTAAAATATTTTGATTATTATTTAAATAATAATATATAAATTAAATTAATAATAATTATTTTATTAAATAAAATAAAATTAATTTATAAATAATTAAATAATAATTTATAAATAATTAAATAATAATTTTAAAAAATTAAATAATATTTATATATTAATTTAAAATATCAACCATTAAAAAACAAAAAATTAAAATAAAATACTATAATGGATATGATACACGTGACACATTTGTTTTAATAAATTTTTTAAAAATATTTTAATTATTATTTAAATAATAATACATAAATTAAATTAATAATAATTATTTGATTAAATAAATAAAATTAATTTATAAATAATTAAATAATAATTTTAAAAAAATTAAATAATATTTATATATTAATTTAAAATATAATAAATTAAAAAAAAACTAAAAAAATAAATACTATAATGGATGTCTACGGATGTGACATTTAATAAATATTTTAAAAATATTTTGATTATTATTTAAATAATAATACATAAATTAAATTAATAATAATTATTTTATTAAATAAAATAAAATCAATTTATAAATAATTAAATTATAATTTAAAAAAATTAAATAATATTTATATATTAATTTAAAATATAATAAATTGAAAAACAAAAAAAAAACTGCATGTCACGATTTAATAAAATTTTTAAAAATATTTTAATTATTATTTAAATAATAATACATAAATTAAATTAATAATAATTATTTTATTAAATTAAATTAATTTATAAATAATTATTTAATAATTTTAAAAAATTAAATAATATTTATATATTAATTTAAAATGCAGTAAGTTAAAATACTAAAAACTAAAAAAGAAAAAAGAAAAAAACTCTCGCACATCCGTTTGAAGGACCAGCCAATAAAATAGAAGGCCCAACTCAAGTACACACATGGACAACGTTATAATGACTAGTTCATTTCACATCCCCATACTTTTCTTCTCCATCCCATAAATATGAAAACAAACATAACAGAGAAAGCTTGAAGCTGAGGTAACCGAGGATGCTTGCAGCGTTTGAAAATGCAGGAGTTGGCGGCAACGTTGGGAAGTGTTACAAGACAGCGGGATCTCTGGTGTTGCTGGCGAAGCAATGTCGGTCGACGAAGACGGTCCAACAGGTTCATACCCAAATGGTGGTGAACTCCATTCACAACCACCACAACCACCTTCTCTCCAAAGCCATACAAGTGAAAAACTTCACCTACGCTTCTCTTATCTTCTCCCACATGGCTCCCCACCCCGACGAATACGCCTTCAACATCATGATCCGCGCTCTCACCACAACCTGGCACGACTACCCTCTCGCTCTCACCCTCTTCTACCGCATGAAGTCCCTATCCGTCACCCCCAACAACTTCACCTTCCCCTTCTTCTTCCTCTCCTGCGCCAACCTCGCTGAAATTTCCCACGCCCGTGTTGCCCATTCCCTCCTCTTAAAGCTCGGCCTTCACTCAGACCCCCACTCCGCTCACTCCCTCATAACCGCCTACGCGCGGTGTGGCCGCCCCGCATGTTCGCGGAAGGTGTTTGATGAAATTCCCCAGAGGGACTTGGTGTCCTGGAACTCCATGATTGCTGGGTATGCGAAGGCGGGCTGTGCCAGGGAGGCTGTGGAGGTGTTTGGGGAGATGGGGAGGCGGGACGGGTTTGAGCCGGATGAGATGAGTCTGGTGAGTGTGCTTGGGGCTTGTGGGGAGCTGGGGAATTTGGAGTTGGGGAGGTGGGTGGAGGGGTTTGTTGTGGAACGTGGCATGGCTCTTAACTCGTTTTTAGGTTCTGCTTTGATTAGTATGTATGCTAAGTGTGGGGATTTGGGGTCTGCGAGAAGGATCTTTGATAGCATGGCCACCAGAGATGTTATCACGTGGAATGCTGTTATATCAGGGTGGGTTAGTTTGTTGTTCAGATTCTTTCTAGAGATTAAGGGTCTGTTTGGATATGTGTACCTACAAAAGAAGAAAATAGTAAGAAGAAGAAAATAATAAGGAAAACGAAATAAATTTCTTTACAAGGTAAAATTGATTTAGGTATAAGGGAAAAGTAATTTTTTGGAGAAGTTAATGTGAGAAATTTTTTACAAATTAGCTTTAATTTAAGTTAATTTTGACTTTTAGAGAAACTATTTAAATTTTGTTTTTTTTTTATTTTCTCTTCTTATGAATGTTTATAGATAATCATTTTCAAATAGACCCTAAGTTATGTGGTTCTATCTTTTGGCTTGTATGAGCATCATTATGTGTATGGACGTATAGTAGTGTTAGGTTAGTAATGGGTTTAGTCGAGGATGCTTTGTTCTTGTCAAACAAGCACAAACCCTTCAAAATAATACCTGTATAATCTCAAATACTTTGTGGAGACACGGACAATTTGAATGCTTCTGGTTTCATTTTACATGTTTTTTACTTCTATTTTTAATGTTTAATAACATAATTGATGTGAATAACACAATAATTAGATAAATTCTGTCCATACTTTCTAGGTTCATGTTCCGATCACTTTTGCAGTTATGATTCTGCCTTGTTTTTCCTAAAAATTCATTTTAACTCGTCCTGTGATTTTCACAAACATGACAGATATGCTCAGAATGGAATGGCGGATGAAGCGATCTCTTTATTCCATGCCATGAAGGACGACAGTATTAAGGCAAATAAAATTACCCTGACTGCAGTACTTTCTGCATGTGCAACCATTGGCGCTCTCGATTTGGGGAAACAGATTGATGAATATGCATCACAAAGAGGATTTCAACATGATATTTTTGTTGCTACTGCGTTGATTGATATGTATGCTAAGTGTGGGAGTTTGGAAAGTGCGCAAAGAGTTTTCAAAGAAATGCCGCAAAAGAATGAAGTTTCTTGGAATGCAATGATCTCCGCACTTGCTTCTCATGGAAAAGCCAAGGAGGCACTATCACTATTTCAGCGCATGTCAGATGAGGGTGGAGGTGCCCGCCCTGATGACATAACATTTGTGGGGTTGCTTTCTGCTTGTGTGCATGCTGGCCTGGTAGCTGAGGGCCATAGATTGTTTGATATGATGAGCACATTGTTCAGATTGGTACCAAAAATTGAGCACTATTCTTGTATGGTTGATCTTTTGGCACGTGCGGGTCATTTATACGAGGCATGGGATCTAATTGAGGAAATGCCTGAAAAGCCAGACAAAGTTACACTAGGTGCTTTGCTTGGTGCCTGTCGAAGGAATAAAAATGTAGATATAGGGGAACGGGTTATGCGGATGATTCTGGAGGTGGATCCTTCAAATTCTGGGAACTATATTATCTCATCAAAAATTTATGCAAATCTGAACATGTGGGAAGATTCTGCAAGGATGAGATTGTTGATGAGACAGAAAGGTATTACTAAAACTCCTGGTTGTAGCTGGATTGAAATTGAGAATCAGTTGTATGAATTTCATGCAGGTGATGGTTTATGCCTTGACTCTATAGATATAAGTAACATAATTTATTTGCTCTATGAAGAACTCAAAAGGGAAGGGTATCTCCCAAAAGTTGTTGAATAGTTTTTTGAGTCGTGCAGAGCTAAGTTTTGTTTTACTGGAAGTTACCAGAGCTAGGAAAATTGGGTCAAGTGGTAGTCAGCTCAATTTTAGATATTCATGATTATTGGATTGGGCTCATCAGATAAGAGATCAGACAAGGCAGTTCAGTTAATTTACAGTGAACCTTATTTGTTGTTCTGCTGTGTTGTATTCTTTTGTAGACGAAACTCCACATAGATCATTTAAAGAGGATGACATTTGGGCATTTGTATCAGCTTGAATGCCGTATAGAAATGAAAAGGAGATTCTCATGAAAACATGTGCTGCACTGCTGTTGCCTTTTGTAGTATCCATCGGCATCTCTGCTCCAAGTTTTGACACTCTTGAGAAATTTTTCACTTTTTTTATTTGAGGAAATAAGAAAACAGATTTTTCTTCTGAAGAACAAGACTCTGCATCGATCAGGCAAACATTTGGGGTCAGTGGGATCCAACAACTGATCTTTCTTTTAGGGAAGCAACAGTAAATCTTCTATATATTATATCAGCAAGAACATACAAGAGTATTTGAAAATTTTGGTACTCCCTATTTATATTTGATATTTCACAATGGAGGTTTAGTTAGGCATAATATATGACGACAAAAGCTGATGTCTATGGGTGTATTTACTTAAAGACAAATTTGATTGCATTAACTTATTCCAAAAAATTTTAAATATTTTGAAAATCATTTTCATGTTATGTTAGGTTTCCGACGTAGAAGCCTAACTTTCTCACAACACCCACTCACCCAAAGGCAATCAAACAATAAAGAACAAAGGAATTGTATGAATTTCACTGTGATTGTATGTATTTACTATAACGTATAGCGAAATACAATAACGGGAGCCTAATCCCCCTCAACAAGGTCCAAGACTTGTTTACACAAAAGTATTTGGCTAGCTACCTTTTAACAATGAATAGAACTCTATTTATATAAGATCTCCCATCCCGCCTTTCTTAACCGCTCTCTCATTTTCCCGTCTTTCTTAACTGCTCTCTCATTTCCTCTTCCTTCTATCCTCTTACCTTAGATTCTATCATTACACCCTGCTGCAAAACAACCTTGTCCTCAAGGTTGGAACAATGAAGTTTGAGCCCATTGCATTGTGATATGGTCTTATCATAGGAAGGGAACCCTCTGGCTACTCCCTGCAACTTCCTGTCTGGAGGCTTGGGTGGTGGTCGAAATGAGAGACAAAACTTATGGGACCATTTTCGTGTCTACATTATTTCCTTGAAGGCGAGGAGCTTCTTATTCTTCCCTGTAAGATAACTTCTTCTACCGTTCGGTTCTCTTCCCACTATCTTTATACCATTCGGCTTTTTTCCCCTATCTTTATACCGTTCGGCTCTCTTCCCACTGTCTTTATACCGTTCGGCTCTCTTCCCCCTATTTTTATACCGTTCGGCTCTCTTTCCCCTATCTTTATACCGTTCGGCTCCTCCCCCTTGCCTTCAACCGTTCGGCTCGCGTTAACAACCCTTGGCAGAGTTGCTGCAAGATCTTCAATTGTGGACAACTCCGTCTGCTTCAAGTCTAATTTTGTCTCAACTCCTTCAGTCTCCTCCTCTTCATCCTCCGCCAACCTAACCATCCGTAGACTCCTTCCTAGGCAATAGTTGCCTGGACCGAACTGTCCCCTGAAACACCTTCTCTCCTCACTCCATTTCAGGAATTCTGAGTAAGGTAGTTTCCGGGTGTTTAGTACTAACCCCACACTCTTGGCGGCTCCCGATCGGCCTGGGCTATAGCGCATTGCCTCGGACCGCTCGACAACACTCGATCGGCCTGGGTTATAACGATTGGTCTCGGACAGTGTCACCGTCCCCAAGACGACTGGTCTTCAATCCCGTTCCCGTTCCCCACCTTTGCGCCTCCTTGGAACTCCTCAACATCCCTTGCGATCCGCATCGCCACCATTAATTCCTGCGGGTTATGTGGTCGGACTTGATTTCGGATGTCTTCTTGCAATCCCGCAAGAAAATATCCTAACAGCTGCTCGTCCGGCGCCCTCCTCGTTCGACCCGCCAATATCTTGAAGTATTGTACATACTCGTCCACCGTCCCTGTCTGTTTCAATGCCGCCAAACGCTCAACAATGGTTCCAAACCTTATCACTAGGGCTTCCTTCAAACCATCCCATGAACGATTCTTGACTTTCTCCTTCCAAGCTCTGAACCAGTAGCCCGTGCTGCCCTCCATGCTTAGGTACGCGAGCCGCACTTTCTCCTTCTCCGCTACTCCTTGAAGCTCGAAAAATTCCTCTACCTGTGCGATCCAGCCAGTGGGATCCGCACCGTCAAATGTAGGTAGTTCAACGCGCTTCCTCCAACTGCGTCGAACTTCTCCTCTATCTTCTTCTGATTCCTCCTCCGAGTTTTCCGATGGTCGTCGTTCGCGTCCCGCATTGATGGAATCACCACTTCCTTCGGATCTCCTAGGCTGGTTCCTGGTGCGACGTCCTGAAGCTCGTGAAACGCGAGAATCATCGCTCGCACCTCCGCCTTCGATTCCTCCACCGTCGACTCAATCGCTATCAATCGTCCCTCCATTCTTCTTTTTCACACGCGCTCCGTTTGCTCCTCCGATATAGATCCGGCAGGTCGAACCAATTTGTTAGGTTTCCGATGTAGAAGCCTAACTTTCTCACAACACCCACTCACCCAAAGGCAATCAAACAATAAAGAACAAAGGAATTGTATGAATTTCACTGTGATTGTATGTATTTACTGTAACGTATAACGAAATACAATAACGGGAGCCTAATCCCCCTCAACAAGGTCCAAGACCTGTTTACACAAAAGTATATGGCTAGCTACCTTCTAACAATGAATAGAACTCTATTTATATAAGATCTCACATTCCGTCTTTCCTAACCGCTCTCTCATTTTCCCGTCTTTCTTAAGTGCTCTCTCATTTCCTCTTCCTTCTATCCTCTTACCTTAGATCCTATCATGTTACCATTAAAACTTTTCGTTCTGATAATGCTAGAGTTGTCTCTCCATGATTTTTTTACTAATAAGGGTGTTATCCATCAATTTTCATGTGTTGAAAGACCCGAGCAAAACAATGTGGTTGAATGTAAACATTTGCATACTCTGAACATTGCTTGATCTTTGCCTTTTCAGTCTAATGTTCCTATAAATATTTGGGGTGATTGCATACGTACTGCTGTGTTTCTCTTGAATAGAACTCCTAGCCCTGTTTTAGGAAATAAGTCACCTTATGAAATCCTTTTTGATAAACTCCCTTTCTATTCTGACTTTAAAGTTTTCCGTTCTCTCTGTTATGCTTCAACTCTTTTGTCTTCTAGACATTAGTTTAATCCTAGAGCCATCGTTGCTATCTTTATAGGGTATCCCATGGTTACAAAGGTTATAAACAACTGGATGTCAAAATTAGAAAACCTTTTATTTCCAGGGATGTAAAATTTCATGAGCATGTTTTTCCTTTTCAAGAAAATACTGTTTCTATTGCTCCTGATATTTTTAATCTTGTTACTCCTATTTTAAATCCCCATGATCTTAATGATCATACTTTTTCTCTGGATCACAACATTTCTGTTCCTACCTCTGACCCTTCCAGTGACAATAACCTTACCTCTCCCAGTCTTATACCAGCCTTCTCTTCTGACTCTACTGTCCTATTCGCAGGTCAACTAGATTTTCTGCTCCTCCTACCTACCTTTCATATTATCACTGTTACAATGTCATTCATGATTTCAATACTCCCTACCTTATTCAAAATTATTTTAACTATTCCAAGATGTCCACTCCTTACACACACTACATCTGTCGAACCTCTGAAAGTTATCAGCCTCAAAGTTGTAAGCAAGCAATTTGATTTCCTCATTGGTAGAAAGCCATTAAAGATGATCTTGCTGCTATGGATTTGAATAACACCTGGTCTATCACCCATCTTCCTATTGGTAAGAAATTTATAAGCAGCAAATGGTTGTTTAAACTCAAGCTTCACTCTGATGATGGCACTATAGCTAAACACAAAGCTAGGTTGGTTGCTCGTGGGTTTACACAACAATATGATATTGATTTTTATGAAACTTTTCTCATGTTGCCAAAATTACCACTCTATGTATTCTTTTATCTATTGTTGTATCTCATAATTGGCATTTAACTCAACTTGACATTAATAATGCTTTTCTAAATGACAATCTTAATGAAGAGATTTTCATGAATATTCCTCCCGGTTATGCTCCTAATTTTACCCCACATATAATACTCCTTTGGTTTGTCGTCTTCATAAATCAATATATGGTTTAAAACAAGCCTCACAGCTGGTTTCATAAATTTCATGATACTATTGTTTCTTTTGGTTTTTGTCAATCTAAACATGACTACTCTCTTTTTACCAAAGGCAATGGCAATAATTTTGTTGCTCTTCTTGTTTATGTTGATGATACCATCAATATTGGCCCAAACATGGATTGTATTCATTCTGTTAATCATCAACTGAAAAACATGTTCAAATTAAAAGATCATGGTGATTTAAAATTATTTCTTGGCATTGAACTTTCCAAATCTAAAACTGATATTTTTATGTGTCAACGTCATTATATTTTATCCTTGCTTGAAGATTATGGTATGCTTGCTTGTAAACCATATGTTGTTCCTATTTATATACTTGTCATTGGTAGATTGTTATATCTGACTATTTCTGGTCCTGATATTTCTTATACTGTCCATAAATTAAGCCAATTTATTTCTAACCCATATTCTGAACATATGGAGGTTGTTAATATTTTGCTAAGATATCTCAAACACAAAGCTGGATAGGATATTTTGTTTAAATCTACATCTGATTGTAATATTCATGTTTATGTTGATATTGATTGGGGCTCATGTACGGATATCCGTCGCTCAACCACTGGATTCTACATTTTCCTAGGCAATTTTTTAGTTTTCTGGAAAGTCAAGAGACTAAAGTCAGTCAGTAAATCTTCTGTAGAAGTAGGTAACATGCCTTAACTGCTATTTCTGCTAAAATAGTTTGGTTAAGAAATCTTTTGACAGACTTTCATATTTCTATTCTTCATGCAGTAATCTATTGTGACAACAAAGCCACCATTCAAATTGCCACTAATCCTTCCCATCGTGAGTGTAGTAAGCACCTGGGCATTGATCTTCATTTCATCCATGAAAAAATGTGGAGAAAGGCACTATCAAGCTTAATCACATACAAAAGCATCACCAATTAGCTGATTTTGATTCAAGAACAAGGGTCATAAGCTGATTTTGACCAAGTCAATTCTATTGACCAAGGACTATTCTGCAATTTTCAAAAATTAAAGAGGGGGTTAATGAGTAAAGGAAACAATAAAAAGGCTATATAGACAAAACTGTACTTTTATTTTTTTAAAAGGAACAAATATTATTATTTACATTAAAACACTACTAAAAACCACCTTTCAAATGATTTTTTTCAAAAAACTCAATTTTTTGTATAAAAACTAAAATATAACTTAATTATAGAATTTTGCAAACTAATTAAAACTAAAAAGAAAATTTTATTAAGGAAAAAGAAGAAAAAAAACAGTGTCAAGCAAAATTATATCCATTTATTTTTAAAGTTAAAAAAATATATCAAAATTTTAAACAAAATTAATTATAAGTTTGCTTCCAAGTTTAGAAACTAAATATTTAATTTATATATATATATATTTGGATTAGGTATTGGTATTGTAAGAGTGAGTGAAGTGTTTTATATATATATAATTATTTGCTTAGAATGATACATATATAACTTCTATCACTTAGTATCTGAAACAGTTTGATGCGCACGGGCAAACATGCGATGAAGCACTGAAGGCATTAACATGATGCATGAGAGAAGGTGCACCAACCCATTCATGTGACACCCTTCATGCCAAAACAACCTCAAATCATCTTATTATCTCTCCAAATATTTATATATATAATGTTCCTGAATGCATTGAATATACAAAAGAGTTGTTGTTAACACTGAGAAAAGAAAGAGTTATACATGGAAAGTCCAGAAAAGAGCAGTGTTGGATTCTTTCAGATGCCTCTGCACTATCCAAGATACACTCAGAAAGATTACCAGGATATGCCTGAGTGGAAGCTTGATAGCCTTCTCAAGGAATATGGCTTACCAACAAATGGTGATTTAGCTTACAAAAGGGACTTTGCCATGGGTGCTTTTCTTTGGCCTAACTCACTCTTACTGCATAACAATGTAATAACTAAAACTTATCACAAGTGAGATACTCCACAAATTTTCTCCCAATATATGCCTTTTTTTCAACTTTTTAATGTTATTTTACCTTAATTTCTTTTTTTAGAATAATGACACTTATTATCTTCATCACCAAATGTAGGGTAATATAATATATATTAATTATGTTATATGACAGACTTGTGTAAATATATATTCATCAATTCAGCTTTCAACATATTAATTCATTTGTATTTTCAATTTTAAACTTTGCATAGTTTTTTTTTATATATAATTCATATCTTTTAAGAAAAATCTTATTGGGCTTTGAGTAATTTAAAAAACTAACTGCATATTCTAATTAATGCACATTTAATAATAAGCTTCAATTTTTTATCATGTCTCAATGAGCATAAGAAGACCGTAATCCAATAGCTCTAAGATGGAATTTTTTTTTTATATCTTTGAATGTGATGGTTTTTAATAATAATAAAAAATATTTTAAAGAGTGATTATCATTCCCAAGATCATGATTACTGACAATAATATATTATTGGAAATCGTATACTTAAGAATGATTAGAATATATATATATATATATATATATATATATATATATATATAAGTTTTTTTGTAAATTAAATAATAACATCATGTTTAATTAGAAAAAATAGTTATTTGCCATATTAAATAATTTAATAAAAATATCATAGGTTACAAGAATCATATTTTTAAGAATGAATAAAATCTATTTAATTTGTAATAAATATTTCTGAAAATATTTATATAAATTTCATTTAATTCAACGTAACGTGATTTTCTTTTAAAATAATTTAATCATTTACTATGTCAAATGATTTTATGAAATGATAAAATGTTTTTCAAGGTAAAAAAATTAACTTAAAAGAAGAATTAGATTCCCCATCTTATAAAATCAATTTTAAAAGAAAAATTTAACTAAGAAAATTCTAAAAACTCTAATTTCCTGATTTTTTTTTTCTGAAAATTATATAAACATGAGAAACTATTCATTGCCTTCATGACAGACCAAATTTTATATTCGATATGCCATGAGAATGAAAATAGAATAATTTTTTTATACTTATTAAATATATAGGTAAAAATGAAGATGAATTCTTTTCAAAGATAAAAATAGAATAATATGAACAAATTAATAATCTTCACACGAAAGCAAAGGTGTCGGAATTCATACGCGACACAAATTATGACGGTACTCCTTTTTATTATTCATGTATGTGTCACTGTTACCAATACAATACCACCACACAGTTTAATTTCTTATTTTTTTAAATGAAAAAAGGAAATTAAAAAACTGAAAACTCGTAAAATGAATATAAATATATTTTACAAGAAAGAAAAATTTAAATACACGAAAATGAAAGAAAAATAATTCAAAACTTCTTAATTGTGAATTAAGATGCAGGAATAATATTTTTATACAACATATTTCCATTTGATTTCAAACAATTTTATAATATTTCTAGCAATATATTTTTTTTCATATATAATTTCTATGATTTTTTATTATGAACAATTTTCTCCTACATATAGTATTATTTTTTATTTAATTAAAGTTTAGTGGTGAAACAGAGAAATGGACATTGTCATTTTACCTCTGCGTCGATGCTTTGCTTCAATTCCTCCGTTACAGTGGCGCAGTTATTAGCAGCGTCACATGCACACTGCATCCAATTAACTCTCACTGAAACGATTCGTTTCGATTGGCGAATCGAACCATCATGAAACCCTACACCGCCACCATTGCGGATTACCCCATAACCACCCTCAAGATCGTCTTCTTCTTCATCTTCGTCGCCCTCACATTCTTCTTCGTTGGCAAGCACTTCTCCGACGGTTCCTCTCCACAGCTCATTTTCTTCTCCGCCACCACTGCTGCCGCCACCTCCGAGGTCACCGTATCCCCCAACTTCAACCAATTCTTCAATGTCTCCGCCATAATCGACGCCCACACGCCTCCAAAGCCCCCCGTACCTCTCCCCGTTCCTCCCCCCGCTTCTGAGCCTCAGGACGTGTTCAAGCGCTTCGGGATCCTCAACGAGAATGGCACCATGTCCGACGAGTTCGAGGTTGGTGACTTCGAGGACGGCGCGCCGGATGAGGCGGGGAATGTGAGCCTCGTCGCCGAGGATTCCGACTCAGCTCCCAGAGTATCTGTGAGCAAGTTTGGAATGTGCCCGCGCAGCATGAGCGAGCTTATACCGTGTTTGGACAACGAGGATGCAATTCGGAAACTCCAGTCCACGGAGAGAGGAGAAAGATTCGAGAGGCACTGTCCCGAAGAGGGGAAACGATTCAATTGCTTGATTCCGCCGCCTAAAGGGTACCGTCCCCCGATTCCTTGGCCCAGAAGCCGCGACGAGGTAACAGCTTCCTTCCCATGCTTTTGGATTATTAATTTATTACTGGCAAAATTGTTTTTGATTAAAATTGATTTTGAAGTGACTTGTAGAACTCAATAGTATAAAATTCTTTATGTAATGTAAAAACTATCTAAAGTTGCTTGAACCTATAATCAATTCTGTATTCAAAATTAATCTTTCAACAGGAAACTAAATAGGTGAAAATTTACGTAAAACCATTGATTTTCGTCATTTGGGAACTTATTTAGTAAGTCTTTCCTTGGATCCCTTTATATTAACTACTACTAATACTAATGGTTTACTTTTTTCAGTTTAATTTGATTGTTTAGTTGTTATGCACTGGCATTCTAAACCTCTGTAAACTGTCAATCAATTATAAATTACCATTGCTAAAGCGATTCTAATAAGTAGTAAAAAAATTACATTATGGATAAATTTTAGTTTCCATGCATCTCTGTCAATGTAAAAGGTTTTCCACGTCAATCTATGAACATAATAACTATTATAAAAATGACCAGTGTTTTCTAAGTGGATGACAATGTAAAAGCTTTCTACACGTCAGTGCTTGTAATTAAATTCTTAATTTATACATGAAGTTATACTTACATTTAATATCACTTGGCTACTTTATAATGCCATCTTGTTCATTAATATGATGTTTAAATTTTGGTTGTTTGTACAGAGATGTTTCTTATTGAATTTATATAATATCATCTTGTTTTTACACTTTTTTGAAAAAAAGAAACGGATTATTATTTTGTAAAAGAGAAGTTGCTCCCAGTGATGCACTGGTGTAAACATATTTGTGTCTAAATTTTAGAATTTACTTGTCCTTCTTTTGGGTGGGGTGTTTTTACAATGGTTTCTTAATGTAATGTTATGTGTTTCTTCTTGTAGGTTTGGTACAGCAATGTTCCTCACACTCGTCTTGTTGAAGATAAAGGGGGTCAAAACTGGATTTCCAAAGTCAAGGATAAGTTTAGGTTTCCTGGGGGTGGTACACAATTTATACATGGAGCGGATCAATACTTGGATCATATTTCCGAGGTTATTAAATAAATATTGTATGCCTTGGTTTTGCTTTTATGGACAGTGTAGGTGCGTCTTTTTTTATGATTCTGATGTTTATATGTCATGGTTTTGTAGACGGTTCCTGATATTAAGTTTGGGCAGAATATAAGAGTTGCCCTTGATGTTGGCTGCGGTGTTGCTAGTTTTGGTGCATACTTACTGTCACGAAATGTCATAACCATGTCTGTTGCTCCCAAGGATGTTCATGAGAATCAGATCCAGTTTGCTCTTGAGCGTGGTGTGCCAGCAATGGTTGCTGCATTTGCAACTAGACGATTGTTATATCCAAGTCAAGCTTTTGACATGATACATTGTTCACGCTGTAGAATTAATTGGACTCGGGATGGTATGATCTCTAACGACTAATTGATTAGTGGGAGTCATGTATTTAGTCAGTGGTTCTTAAAGCTTCCCACTTCCTTTCATTTTCTCAGTTGTCTTTTGAGTTTCTATTTCTTATGACATGAATGACTGTATTTATATGTTGTGTTTTTACTAGTAAATCTTCATATTTTTCGTCCTTAAATAAACAATCAAATCAAAGATCCTTGAATCTTCTATTACCATCTCTTTTGTTGGGTCCTGATTTCTTCCCCGATAGATTTTTCTTACTAAGAAAATTAATAACTAGTTACCATGTGTTAATTTGATATTAATTTTTACCTGATACAGTGTTTCCTTGTTAGTTGAAAAGGGATTGAATGAGAAGGGGAGGAGGGCAGGACTCTTTTCTGATTGCTTTAAATCTTATAAAAAATACTGTTGGTGAATATAAAATGAGAGCTTTTTCAATGTGCTACTCCAATCTCTATGTCTGTTGCTCACTTTGAATTTCTTCTCTAACATCTATATTTTTACTTTGGTGAAGATGGTATTTTACTGCTTGAAGTTAATAGGATGCTAAGGGCAGGAGGGTACTTTGTCTGGGCTGCCCAACCTGTTTATAAACACGAGGAGGTGTTAGAAGAACAATGGAAAGGTACCATTCAACTTGATAACTATTTATAAGTTGAATTTCTTGAAACTTTTCAGCTGGTTCTTGTATTTATATATTGCTTAGTTTTGTACCTCGGTATTAGTATGTTCATTTTCTGACATGATGTACCCACCAAATTTTTTGCTATCTCAGAGATGCTTAATCTTACTACTCGTCTATGCTGGAAGTTTTTGAAAAAAGATGGGTATGTTGCAATATGGCAGAAACCTTCTGACAATAGCTGCTATCTAAATCGTGAGGCAGGGACTCAACCTCTACTGTGTGACCAAAGTGATGACCCCGACAATGTTTGGTATTGTGTTCTTGCCTTCCTAATCCACAGATTATTATGACATTTTTTTATCTTTTCCAATTATGTGATCAATGCCAAATTTACTATCATCTTCTGTGATAGAGCTTCCCAACTAAGAACTACTATTTTTTTTTGGGTTGTATGGAAATAAAATAAAAAGTTTAGTTATTTCCATGACCAACAATTCACTGAATCCTTCATATAAATATTTTTAAATTTACGTGAATTACCTAGTAGAGCCAATAATATTTGTGGATAAAGCAGAACAAAAAATGAAAAGGAAACAGAAACTATTATGTATGGGTATTCATTGATGCGGAATATGTTATCTAAATTTACTATACTTGTTTGTTTGTTTGTGGTATTTGCAATCTTTTGCAGTCTATATAAACACCCTTTTAACCCAATGCCAACAGTTAGGAAGAAACCTAATGACAAGTTGTATAGTTCTTAAAAATGAACAATTTGGGTCTGCTTTGTGATGACTTTATCAAGCATCAGTGTTTTCAGTATTTGCTTCATTAATTTAGGTATGCTAACCTAAATGCTTGCATCTCCCGACTGCCTGAGAATGGATATGGAGCAAATGTTGCCAGATGGCCTGCACGATTGCATACTCCACCTGATAGGCTTCAAAGCATAAAATTTGATGCTTTCATATCCAGAAATGAGCTTTTTAAGGCTGAATCAAAATACTGGGGTGAGATTATAGCAAGTTATGTACGTGTCTTACATTGGAAGAAGATGAAATTAAGAAATGTTATGGACATGAAAGCTGGTTTTGGAGGGTATTGTCTTTATCCAAAATTTCTTTTCTTGTTATATTATAACTTTAGGATTTTCTATTAGTATATTTGTGTACTTCGCAGATTTGCAGCAGCATTGGTTGATCAGAATCTTGACAGCTGGGTTATGAATGTTGTTCCTGTTAGTGGTTCAAACACCTTACCTGTTATATATGACCGTGGGCTGATTGGAGCTATGCATGACTGGTATTTTTCTTAAAATTATTAGTCATTTTCTTAAACACATACTATTAGGAATCAAATTCAATAGAAACCAAAAACAATATTATTTATTGGAAAAACACAACTATCATATTAGATGACCACTGTAATCTCAGAGTTAATACTCCTCAGGGAGAGGACTGACACTCTTACTACCCAACCTCTAAAGGTTCCAAATGAAAAGATACCTAATATACCTTCTCCCCTGCCGTGTCTCTTGTAACTAATTTTTTGTTCAGGCCAATCCTCAAACCCGATATCCTAATACATTCTAAAAATATTGTACCAATATTTTGTGAACCTGGCAGAAAGTTGTAATATTTCTCTATTTATCTTTTTGTAATTTAGGTGCGAGCCGTTTGACACATATCCGAGAACTTATGATTTACTGCATGCTGCGAACCTGCTTTCTGTTGAGAAGAAAAGGTACCTTTTTCTCTACTTCTCAACTGTCTATCATTTTCTGGGTTACTTTTGCGATTGTGTTGATAACATGAAAAAAAAAAGTTAGAGTACTAAAAGTATGTCGGGTAGACTCAGGATGGCTCACGGACTTTTACCTCTTTCTCTGTTTTTTGTTTTAATCTGCCGTTTGTAGGATTAGTAAGTACCCTTCACTACTCAAGATACTATTTCTCTCGAGCAAAGTAAAATGGTTTGAATATCGGATGTGTAACTCATCCTTTATTGCCATAGTAAATCTGCTGCTTTTTCCTTAGTAACCTGCATCTAAACATTTGTCCATCTAGAAATAAGTTATATTTGTATTTTTATTCTTCCTGTAGATCATGTATTACGACTTCATCAATGCGTATTGCATGAAATAAACTTGTACAAGTTTACGCTATTAAGTTGTTACGTCTGAGTGCATTTCGGGGATTCTTTACTATTGTTTCATTTGTCTTTTATCAGATGCAATGTGTCATCAATTATGCTTGAGATGGATCGCATACTAAGACCTGGTGGACGGGCATACATCCGTGATACTCTTGCCATCATGGATGAGCTTATTGAGATTGGTAATGCCATGGGCTGGCATGTGACATTGCGCGACACATCTGAGGGTCCTCATGCAAGTTATAGGGTCTTGGTTTGTGATAAGCGCCTTCGCGGTTAATGCAAACTCTCACTCTTTTACATCTCTGCAACTGCAATGGGGAAATTAAGAGAATATAGTCACACTGATTTTCTACGAATAGGAGGATGAGGCACGAGCAAATGTCACTTGTTTTTGTCAGTTGGTTCTTGACCCCCAATCGCCAGAGCAGCTAGATTCGTATAGTGTGCACGCCATGTAACTTGTTTATATAATTCAATTTATTTGTATATCACAGTTTTAGGACAAACACCAGACAAATTTTAACTTAAATGGCTTTTTTCTGTTTCTCACCATTCCACTCCTAGATCCGTTGAGTGTAAACTTTCTATGAAAACAAGCATGGATAGTCACAAGCCATGACTAGTTATTCAGTTTGCTGTAACCAATGGTAATTTGTTTCATAGTACATGATTGATCTTGTTAATGTTAGCACTACTTCCAAACAGAGAAAAATCTACTCGCGTTGGCTAAACTCTAACTTCTAAGTGTTTTATATATCGAAAACATGTCAATAAAATAATAATAATAATAATAATAGAGATAGAGTTATTTTGAAAGTAAATTTATAGAAGCTATTGTTCATTTTGTAATCTAACTAAAGTTACTCTTCTGATAATAATAATAATAATAATTACAGAAAAATATTATTTCTTTAAATAGGAAGTCAAAATTGTTTAAGTGGTCCAAACTTGATCCTTTATTTTGTGTTCGTTTGCAAGATTGCAAGTGATTTATTGTGGTGAGCGAAAGGAGAAGAATGATTTGCGGGTAAGAGCCGTGGATTTGAGAAACAGGGGATTAGCGGGACGGGAGGAATGATTTACGGTAAAAGTGAGCACATCATCAACAAAATATTGCAAAAAATTTTATATATTTTGCCTATTTTGACTAAAGGTAAAGAAAAATATCACAAGTTTATTATCTTAATTTGTTTAGTATCAGAATTTTGAGATATTTTAAGTATGTATTATTTTTTTAAATATCTACAGTTTTACTAAATAATTAAATAAAAGATTAATTAAGATGTAAGCTTTTTATGATTTTCATATTAGAAGATATTAAAAGTGATTATGAGATAATGAAATCTAAAAAATAAATTAAGAAATGACACAAGTTATAAATTTCTGACTGCGACTTGACTTTATTTTACTAAGGCTTTGTTCACTTAGAATGAATTTGGAAGAGAGTGATTGAGAGGATTTCAGAGGATTTGAAGGTAATTTTTTTTATTGTTTATTTGAGTGAATTTGGAAGTATATGAGAGTTGATTTGGAATAAATTTTTTTAATTTGTCACGTCAATCAAATTCTACACTAATTCTTATAAACTTTACTTCCAAATTCACTCTCACTTACCTCCAAATCCCCTCAAAATAAATAACAAAAAAATTTAACTTTCAAATCCTCTGTAAGCTAAAAAAAAGAAACACTAAATTATATTCAACTTAAATTAAAAAAAATTAATCCTCTCAAATCCTCTAAAAAAATAAAAAAAAAGAGAAGAGTAAGCTAGACTTAAATTATATTCAAGGGACATAATATAAATGGAGCTGAAAATAAAAAAAGAAACACTAAATTATATGCAACTTTCTAAGCAAAAAGAAAGGACTATAATTTGTCAATTCATCTATACAAAATTAATTTTACTTTATGTAGTTATTTTTCTTAAGAATATAGAAATAATCAATTAATTTTAATATTTCAATTAACAATGTATTTGAACTTTACATCTCAAGGTTATTATAAATATATGCAAGATAATATGCTGAATACAAATATTTTTCAAATAGTTATATATTTTTATTGATAAAATCTCTTCTTTACTTGCCCCAGCGTTTCAAAATATCTATCTATTCACAGTTTATAGCAGCAACACTCACTGCTCCTTCTTCTTCTTCTTCTTCTTAGGCAACGAAGCGAGTAACAATCTTATATATTATGGTACACTCTCTTTTATTTTACTTCATTTTTTCTGCACTCTGTTTTCATTTTGCTTTTACAATTTGTTTTTCGAGGGATACGCCCCTATTGTTTTTTGTGATTGCATTCTTCCATTCTTTTAAGATTGTTGGTTAATTTTGCAAAAAAATTGAAACTTGTGTTGGTTGAGTAATGATTGACGTTTTTGAACTTTGAAACACTGAATTGGTGTTGTTGTTGATGATTCTAGTTTGGAAAAGTAATTTGTTTTGCAATTGTTTATTTGTTTAGTTGGTGGAGGTGGTGGTTTGAGATGGATCTCAGGCATTTTAGAAGTGAATTCTTGCCCACAACACTCAGCCCATCTTCAACTTACCTTCAACTTTCTCCTCTTAGGCGTTTTTACAAAACCCCAAACCTAAAATTCCAATCACAAAGACACTTTGCAGTTCTCTCATTCTCCCAAACCCCTAAACCAGTAAGAAGGGACCTGAGGTGTTACGCTGGTCGTAGCAAGAAGTCTGGTGGTGATGGCTCCTCTGGTGGTCGAATTGAAGGCGCTGCAGAGTTACGGAGTCGGTGGAAGCGCATTAATAGTGCAAGAACCAAGAAGTATGCGGAGTCTCTGTTCTACAGACTGAAAAACCCTCATGGTGGTGGGAATTATCCTGATAACTTCACTGAGGATGAGCTCCAACAGATTGGTCTCGGGTATGATCGAATGGTCCGGTTCATGGAGAAGGATGACCCGAATTTGCGTCATCCTTATGATTGGTATAAGTATGGCCAATATGGACCCTACTCTTGGCGTGGAGTTGTTGTGGGCGATCCGGTTCGGGGAGGGATCACGGATGAGTGTGTGACGCTGATCAGTGAAGTGAAGGACCATGAGGAGTGGGAGAAGATTGAACAAGCTGAAATGGCTGAAGATTATGGGGAAAAAGTGAAGCATCTGGATCAAAGTAAATTAAGGTATTTTTGGGTATTTGTAAGGCACCCAAGGTGGAGACTTTCAGAGCTTCCGTGGGAGCAATGGACGCTAGTTTGTGAAGTAGTACTTGAGGCTGGTAAACAGAGATTAGATAAATGGAATTTGATGGGTAGACTTGGGAACAAGGCTAGGTCGGCGATAGGGCAATGTGCTGCATGGATGAGACCTGATATTGTATATGTGAAGAAGCCTGTGTTCCAGTGTAGGTTTGAGCCACAGGATGGTTTTTTCAAGCCATTAATTCAACAACTTAACCCTGAAACAGAACAGGATTTTCTTTTTGAGTTGGAAAACGATGATGGTAGTGCTGAGTTGTGTACTTACTATGCCGGATTGTGTAAGATTGTGAAGGTGAATCAAAAGGCATTTGTCGATGATGTGGTAAATGCGTATGATAAATTGAGTGATGAGAAAAAGTCAAAATGTTTGGAGTTTCTGTTGAAAAACCATCCAGTGGAATTGTTACATCCATATACAAAGGAGTGGAAGGCTAAGTTGGAAGAGATGGAGCTGGGTTGTGATGCTCCTGATGAAGAAGATGATGCTGTTGATGATCCTGATGATACTGAGATTCTAGATTGGATTGAGGATGAAGGTAGTGGTGACGATGCTGATGAGGAGGAGGAGGAGGAGGAGGAGGAGGAGGAGGAGGAGGAGCTGAATGATGATGATGATGTTGATCCCTATAAAAACCAAGATCTAGTGATGGACATGGAAGAAGGTGAAGATGGCAAATATGAGGCCATGGAAGAGGATGAGACTGACTTTAATTGGAATGAGGAGTTTGAAAAGGCATTAAGTAGCGGAGATGCAATGGAAAATCTGGCAAGGAAGGCTCTTGAAACCAATAGAAAGCTGAATAAGAGGCAACCAGTAATGCACAAAGTAGAGGAAGAGACAGCACCCTCAGTAGATGGAGATGAAACTGCCTTGAGAGGCAAGCGAGCAAAGGTGAGTCCAGAAGAGTGGAAGTATATTGGGATTGGAAGATGGAGAAAAAGGATTAAGAGAAGCAGAATTCCTCCAGAGCTATTTTTGCGAGCGGTTGTTAGACCTTTCACTTACAGAAATCTTGTAAAAGAGATTGTTTTAACTAGGCATGCAATCTTGGATGGTGAAATTGGTGCACAAGGTTAAGACATTTGCCTTTTACCTGAAGGCCATATGTTGTGTACTTGTGTAGGAGTGATGTTGACTGGTCTTTAGATGGTTCAACATTATTCAATTTCCATCATGTTGTTCAAGTTGAGGGAATAGAATAGACAGAAATTTTTAGTGAGTTTTCTTTATGCTTATCTAGTTGCTGAAAAGGATGAAGTATACGTCTTACAGTATACAATATCAGTTTTGGACTACTTCAGAAACTACTTCTATTTATTTATACTGGTGTTTCTGTGTATTGCTCCTCTATACTGCCACTGCTTAGTTTAGTTGTTGTTTACTGCCATCCCATTGAATTTGGAACAATGTTCTATCTGTTTATTTTATTATTATTATTTTGCTTTTCTTCACTTGGAACGATCTTTATTTATTTATTTATTTATTATCATTATTATTGTTATTATGATCCTGGCTTAATCTAAAGAAGGAGGAAGGGTTGCTTCAGCTTTCTTTGTGAATTATAGAGGGAAGGGACTTTGATCTAAAAACGGAGAAAGATTTTGTGGGTCTGAGCTAAAAAAGAATCACTTCCTATGGTGAGGGAGGATATGGACAATCATAACTTGATAAGTATTGTATACATTTTTTTCCTCTTAAATTCTGATGTAGCCAAGTGATCAAATTGCTTAGCTGTTAACTTGGTCCATGAATGGTAAAGGTGTTGATTGATTAGTGCTGGATTTTGAATTGGATGGGCCTGTTTGGATAATCTATCAAAATTTGACCTTTTCTCTTTGGGCCATGATCTGGGCTTCAAAAGTCCCATTACATTTCTGGCCCACAACCTTCCATTCTACTGAACAGTATGGTAGCAGATTCCAATGGTGTGAGTTGTAATTGGACCAGAAAAAAAGGAAAACTTACCAATGATTAATCAACAACAGGCAGAGGTTGAGATGGAACCTCCACTTTGTGTTTGACAAGCTACCAGAATCTGATGCTCCCAAGTAAAAGAAAGTCCAAGCAAAGTTCATCAAATGTTTTGTTGTGGGACGAATGGTTTTTCAACTAATATTATATTATTATTATTCTCCCACTTCCTCATTCCTTACAAACATTATTGTTCCTTGTGGATAGAATATTTAGATAATCACCAAAAGTGGAACACTCATGGTCAATCTCATCAACAAAAGCCACACAAGTTTTGAACGCGTGTTAACTTACTTTTGGAATATAATCATATCTAATACTTTCCCACTCTTCACAATTTTCCTTTACATTTTCAAGATTTTGAAATGAAAACATATACATTCTCATGTTTGGTAGAGATCATCACAAAAATTGTCAAAAAGTAAATTTTTCCTTTCAAGAATTGTGTATACAAAAATATTTCATGTAGATTTTGGCTATATAGTTTGATCTATATACTTAATCACTTTCGATACTTGTTTATATTAAATGAATTTAATTTAAATCATGAAGAATAAGTTGAAACTCACATGGGGTTTATTGCAATGTCGCTATGATATGGTATACATAATTAATTTATAGACTTTGACACAAGTATATACATAATACACACACACACGACACTTTCACCGTCAATAAATTGTGCATCACAACTTCGTATAAAATATCTGAAAAATTATTAACGATAAGGTCCTCTACGACTGATATATTAATTTAGTTTTGTTGTGGTTTTAACCAAGGAAAATGCAAATAAGGCTGATTCTATATGGCTGTTGCATGAATCACTCAACTAAACCCATGAAAATGTAATTAAGTTGAATGAATAATTGCAAATTGAATGCAATTTGTTTATACCTTATGTCAAGGGAAAGTTTCCTTATAATTTTATAAAAAAAAGTCTTACTAAAGCATGAAGTAATTGCATTTTAACCAGGTAAAACAGAGTCTCTTTTTATGTTGGTCCACCCCATTTTGCAATTTCAAGTCATTATATTATCCTTGATTTTTAGAAAGAGGATGGACCCTATCTTGGATATTTTATGGTTTATGATTGAATCATATAATGCAAATAATTTGTAATGATGTCTTCTTTGTAATATAATAAAGAAAAAACAAAGAATAGAACAAATTGACAAGCAAAAATATTAAGTAGAAGAAGTATCAAAACAAAACCAACATGTTGGACATGGAGAACAGAGTTGAGAGTTTTTTATTATAATTTTCTTCTAAAAATGGTTATAATTTTTGCCAAGACATAACAAGTGGAAAGTAAAAGTAAAGTTTTGGTGGAATGCTTTGTTCTTTATAATATTTTTGTGTTGTAACATTGTTTAATAAATTTGAATGAAGGGTTTTTCAACTATTATTTCCTCCACTTGTGCATTATTTCTTACCACATTATTCCTTATGGATAGTATATTTAGGCAATCATCAAAAGTGGAACATTCACGGTCAATCTCATCATAAGAGCCGTGGAAACTTTAGATATATGTTGTTGCAACATACTTGTGGAATAAAAACACATTTCAATAACCTTTTTACAAAATCAAACAAATGAATTATATTTCTTTTATAAACTAAAATTTAGTTGTTTTTCTTTTAACAATTTTTCGTTTAACCTAATAAAGCTTAATATTTTGCTTGAAACAGTTTTAACAATAGTTTTACGATTAAAAAATACCATTCAAGTTAAAAATTAATCTAAAAATTGAACCGGGTCCTAATGATTTATCTCTTTTTTTTTATTCCATTGATTCTTTAGATCAATGTTGGATAAACGTGTGCACTTTCCATTGAATTAGAACATAAGGATGCTATTTCTTCTTTTGTGGTTTTTGTTTTCCTCTTCTGAAAGGGTGCCTAACTCTTGTAAATTTCTTTCAGAAAATTAAATATTGGAACCCCTTTTTTCTCCATTTTGGCCACTTGGTTGGGACACTCTTCGTATTTGATTGTGTGAAGGGTTTGGATAGGATAATATTATTGCATCTGATATCTTATCCAATTCTATATATGCCAAACCAGGAATGGAAATGTGGTTCATTCATGCCCTTAGCTTACCTTCTGCTTCATGTTTCAACCTTATCCTCACACCAAGCGTTATTTTAGGATATTGAAACTAGAATTAAACTCTTCAACAAACAAAAACCAAGAGATAAATGTCAATTAGCAATTTAATGGAGATCATCAACTATCTACAACATCAAGGTAAGTCTAATATACATATAAAGAAATTAACCATTTTCGATCTAAAATCTTAATACAATACATTTTGTTTCAGAACTTTTCCTCCATTGCTCGCTTTATCGTTTGGTTCAATTGGGAGTTACATGCAGATGATATTCATACTAAAGTTAGTAAGAATCTCTCAATATTAACAATAAATATGTAATGAATGTAATAATCTATCACAATACCAGAAATTTGAATTTATAAATTTTGAAATGACTTCAGGTTAATACTAGCTTAATTACAGTCCAATTAGTAATGATCTGACTTAAACTTAACATAATAATCCTTAGTGTTAACTTCAGTTTTAGTTCGATTCTTTTAAATTTATACACTGACCGAACTCTAATCAAACGATCAATATTTTAAAATAATAAATTTATAAATATTAAATTTATAAATATTCTTATTTTATATGTTACTCAATTTTCAATTTTCTTATGTTGTAACTAACCTCGATAGAAGTTTTCCATGTATATTCCTAGAAAAGTATTTGATTATGTTTAAAAAATAATTGTGTATGTTTGCATATTTAGGAAGATCCCAGCGACGTTCTCTAAATTGTTCCATGTGATGTCTAGAAAGTGGGGAGAAGGAATGAGAAAAAAGAGAAATTGCAGGTCGAAAAACTGGAGTGGTGGAATATTATTGAAGCATGAAAGTGGGGATTGACTACTGAAATATATGTGATGAGAATTGAGAACATAATCTACTTATCAAATCATGTCTGATTTTCTTTTCTGTGAACCTCTCATCGTGCCTTAATCCTTCTTTTGCCTCCTTTCCAACAAAATATTCACAGCTACTGCTTCGGTTTGAAGGTCTATCACGTGGATGAAGCTAACAACGTGGCATGTGCTGGTGAAGGTATCAGAGTTCGTGAAAAAGAAAACAACGACATATTCTTTCTTTTTTAAAAAATCTGGTAAACATTTCAGATATTTTCTTTGATTTTATTTTCTGGAATGAGTTTAAGTAGTTTATTGTTTCATCGCTTCATGGATCTAGATTTCGATTGGGTTAATTTGTTTCGTTCTGGAATGAGTTGATTTCCCTTGGTCGGTCATTTTTCACTACTTTAAAATTAACAGAAACAAAAATGTTATGAAAACAAATGAATAGATGCAATTTCAGTTTCTATAATAGAGCTACAAGCAAAACAAGGGTTCCCTTGGTTGTAATGGTTTTTTTCATTACTTTGAAAATTTCCATAATTTGGTGAAGGTTTATCGAAATTACAATTTTCACCCTCCTCTTGATTTAAAATACTTACTAGTATTTAATTACAATCACATGGACTCATGGAATGTGCGCCACGTAACACCTTCATTTTCTACACTTTTTGTCGTCTATAACAAAAATCCAAAGAATGAAGGTTTGGGGCGGTTGATTAGAACATTCAATTAATTATAATAATTCCTTTTATTGTTCACGATCATCTCTCCTCAAATCAACCACCACCACGCTCACATTGTCGGAACTGTGCCTCACCAACGCCAACTTCGTCAGCAGAATGGAGGCGTCGGAGCACGCCTTGTCGGAGCACTCCACCGCCGACTCCCTCCCCGGAGACGCCGCCGCCTTCTGCGCGTTTAGACACATCCGCGCCACCTTACACGCCGTGTCGTTTTGCACCGTGTCCCAAAGCCCGTCACTCCCTATTATCAAACACTCATCCTCTTCACTCCGTTCCGTTACCGTTACCTCCGGTTCCGAAATTACATACGGCTTCAGATAGTTGTCTCCTGCACAACACAACACAACACAAGACGAGGTTCATTAATCTTTCCGAACAACCCTCTCCACTGTGCTATAATGCGCAGCGAATGTATTTGTATCTGTAATTTGTAAAGAAAGAAAAGTTTGTAATACTATACCTATAGCTCTTGACATGGCCAAGACCCCAAGCACTCTAGGCCCGTCCCAATATATCACGCGCCCGCCCGCATCTTGGATCCGAAGCAACTCGTCGGGTCGATCCGGCTGTTAAAAACGGATACCAAAACAAAAAAAGGTTTGATTGTTAGTGCAACTGTTCGACAAACACCAAAGTTTTTTCCTCCACTAACCCTCAGTGGATCCACCACAATAAACCTAAACGATTCACGCGTGTCAGGAACGCGCCCGCCATATCAATTCAGATCCCAAACCCATAAACTCTAAATTATTATTACCTTGTGGTCGTCGGAGAGCGGAACGGGTGCACTGTTCCGGCAGAGCACGGCGCGTGAGTCGCCGCAGTTGGCCACGATGATCTTTTCCGACGTGACGACGGCGACGACCGCGGTGGAGCCAACGGCGTCGCAGCGCGGGGTCTGAAGCTCGCACCTGCATGCGCGTGTCTCATTGTTTCTGCTCCACCTTTGCACCTCGTCGTCCATTCGAGCGAAACTCTTCTTCATCGTCGATTCCCATTCCAAATTATCTTTCGCTTTTTGAATCTCCTCCTTCACTATCTCGTGTAACCTCTCCTTGCACATAGTCGCCACCTGTACAAAACAACACAGTAATTAACTTGTTAACAAGCAAGATCCGAGAAAAATCAAACGTATCCTGATTTCAATTTGTACAGCTACAGTTTATAGTTTATAGTTTATTTACGTGTGAGCATCCGTGGCCGTCAAAAACAGCGAAGAAATGAAACCCTTTCTGATCTTCATCACGACTTTCCAGGCAAAACGAAGGATGCACTGAAACTGCGTCTTCCATGTCCCTCCTCCTGCCACAAACCGAGGTTACCCCATACTTCGGACACACCTCTTCGACCACACCCGTTGTCAAGTCCAAAGTAGGAACCTTCAAACAATTCGTATGCGAGACATCCTCGACTTCCTTCGATTCGGAACTCTGAATCGCGTTTTCACACTCCCGCGCCGGAGAAGCGCGCTGATCCAGCTTCTGGCGCTTCCGAGGATTCTCCGGCGCCGGGATTGCCACTCCGGCGATGTATTTTAAAGGCAGTTGGTCCAAACTCCGGCGAGAGAAAGGGCGCGAGGTAGGCTTGGTCGGAGAAGAAGTCTCTCCGGCCTCTCCAACAACGCCGCAACAAATCCCAGCCATCCAAAACGAAACACACTGATTGAAACCGTGTAATTGCTTTCACCAGCGAATTCTTCTTCGATTCTCGAGAAGAAAAGAGGGAAAATTAAAAGACAGTAGAGAACGCTATTATTGCTGTGGTAAGATATGATACGATACACGAAACGCACGTTCAATTGAGATTGGTTTGGGGTATAAGGTTTTGTAGAGAGGAGAGAGCAACCGGGCAGGCACGTGGGGGCCACACAGCTGCCCGTCACCGTCACGGGCATCACCCGACACGTACAGTTGGAATGACGTCGAACCATTTAATACCCACATGCAATCCCAACCCTTCATCGTATCGTCCCCTACCTCTGATTCCTACACGTGGTCCTGTCCTTTGTGCTTCTACACGTGGACCAATCACAACTCCCCACGCTAGGACCAAACTTGTTCCTTTTCTGACACGCATATGGTCCTTTCCCCTCTCTCTCACACACCCGCTCAAATTTTCTCCTTTGCATTTTTTTCTCTCTTTTAGGTGTCACCCCTGCCGATGCTACCACGTGGCGACATCGTAGAATATGAGATTCTTGTCTGATTCTCTCATCTCCCATCGTTGACGCCTCACGCCAAAGCCTCCTGTCTTGATTCATGGTTTTTCTTTTCAAATCTTTTCTATTTTAATTGAATTTCCTTTCATCATATTATAAATGCAAAATATCTGTCTACTTTTCTAATCAGTCACTAATATCTATTACCATGAAAAATAGATTTTTCACAATTCTTTATATTTTTTTTAACAGAACATCGCTAAGTAAGTTATCAATTGAAACAAAATTTTAATATTTCTTCCATTTTCAACACATCAAAATGTTCTTATTAACAATTGGAAGAAAAGAAAAAAAAATACGTGGAATAAAGAATAAAGATATAACTCAAACAAATTTTAATCGGTTTTTTTTTCTGGTATTTTCATCTTTCTTCCCACATTATTTCCTCTTAATGATGAATGGATTTTGATTGAAAATAATTAAGAATGATGAAAGATTGATATAATATAAGTTGGTTGAAATAAATGTAAAAAGCGGAGAAGTTAGGGGTAGTGAATGTGTGTATGTTGCGTGGGTTGGGCGTTGGTTCCAATTGCGATTGAAAAGGTTGTAAGTGAGAATGAAAATGAAAACACGTGTAGGATTGCATGTGAAACATGATTGACCCTTGCACCAATACCTTAGCTTACTCAAATTATTAAGAGGACGCGTGTCCAATACTTAGGTGCGTTTCAAACGACCATCTTTCTTCTTCTACTTCTCCTTTCACACATTCACCTTTATACTTTATTAAAAACTAAAAATAGTAATTACCATTTTTATAAACCAACATATAAAACATTAGGAAAATAAATATCAGCATTTGTTTTTACATTAAAGACTACAGAAAACAGTTCTTGTTATTAAGTAATTAAAGATATTTTACTTAAAAAAATAATTCACGAATGTGGACGACGTGAAAAGAAACTCATACAAACCGACAAACAAATTTATATATATAAAAAAACATTACATACGGTAGTAGTGTACAATTCATTTACAAATACTTTGTAAATGTATTTTCCAACAATATTATTAAAAATAATTAACATATTTTTTAGATTATGTTTAACTCTCCATTTCTATTAAGATGATAAAAAAATCATGTTCGGCAAGTTAGGTTCTAACCAACCTGGTCTCCCAAGTTTGGTAAGTTAATTTTGTGAATCAATCGAGTAGTTTGTCAAGAATTTTATTAAAAAAATTAGAACTATACAGTCTTGTCAAAATTAAATTTAACTTAGTTAAAATATGATATTTAAGATCTAAAACAATTCAAACGATAATTTTTTAATCTGTTATTAATTAGATAGTCTGTCATCAACCCGGTTTTATGTATAAAATAAAAAATTTCAATTCATTTTCATGTGATATTAAAACTTTTAATGGCATAAAAAAAATAGGAAAGTAAGTTTAATAGTTCATCAAATTATAAAATTCAACTTATTTTTAATTTACAAACTAATTCAATCCGATTCATTTTGTATTTAAATAAATTGAATTAACCTATTTTGTCATCTCTAAAATCAATATTTACATAGCCGCAATAATATTCGGTTTTATCGATACAATTTGGCACATACATTTTTTTAACTTGGATATTCTTTTACAATATTTTGTAACTTCTTTTCTTAAATGGTAGTACTAGTAAAAAAATATTTTTTTAACACGCTACATATGCTTCAGTTTCGTAAAAACCGAAGCGTATATAAATATAGTGGCATTTTCCTAGTTAAGGAGAAGTTATATACCTCAGTTTAATGGGAATCGAAGCGTAAGAGGGATATTGTCTCGATTCGATTAGCAATCGATGCCTATACCCAAAGCACATGCCTCTTCTACAAGTCAGACTTTTCGTCTGATACCTTTTTCAAAAAAGGCCTATTGTCTCAGTTATTTAAAGAACCGAGGCAGTATATATTCTCAGACCTGCAACCTTTGAATTTGAACATTCCAAATTCCCTTTGTCAACTGATACTGCCTCGATTACCAAAGCAAAAAAGCCTTCTAAATGCCTCTGCTACCATTGATATCCTCTGAATGACCATGTATAGGACATACTGCTTTAGTTCTGTGCAGAATTGAGGCAATATATTTTTTCGAACAACTACAGTTTCTGAAACCGAACTTTCCAAAATAATTAATATAAACAGATACTGCCTCTGTGCTAGGTGAATCAATGCCATAGGCTGTTTATGCCTCGATTTACCAAAGAACCGAGGGCTATAGGTTAGAGTTATTTTCAAAATTGCCATTATCTGAAACGTTTAGGCATCGTTTTTATGGGAAACCGAGGTAGTAGGGTTTTTATTACCTTAGTTAAGTAAATAACCGAGGCAATATCCTTTTATATTTTCCCCCGCGAAAGAAGTTACCCTACTGTGTTTCTTCCTCGCGCAACCTTCGTTTTCTCTCCTCTTTGCAATGAAGTCATTCCTCCATTTCTCGCAGTGACTTCCTCTCCATCCGGCGACTTCCTCTCCAAGTTGGGTGCCTCCATTTCTTGCGAGAATTGTTGCAGCGTTGTACTCCCCAAGCGCTGCCTCCAACACCTCGCTGTTGCGTCACTACTCTGTCGTGATTCCTTCATTTTGTGGGTGCCACTTTCGTCGCCTTCATTTGTTCCTGTGCCAACAAAGGAGATTGTCATTGTAACACATGCATTTCAGTCTTTCGTCGCTTAGCCTAAATCTTTGGTTGGTTCTATTTCTAACCCTTCGGTATGGACTCATACTATATACTTCTCAATGTTAAACTTTACTTCTTATTAACGTCATAACATAAATATTTTTTCATGTAACAACAGACGGGTTGAAAGGAAAGTCCTACACCGAAGAAGATTCGCTTATCTGAGGACGACCCTCTTTGCATGTTAGACGAGCTTTCTAACATCATTACAGATGCGCTGATGATTGTTCTATGGGATCCTACTATATTTGGAAGAGACTCAGAGATCTCATTATACTTGCATAAGCAAGATTTTCAGGAGCTTACGTCGGGAAGAAAAGAGCTTAATATTACTGTCATTCAGTTGTGGATGATGTAAGTCTTTAAGAACTTTTTTATATAAAATTGATTTATCAAGTTACTTATATAAGATCATTTCTTGATTTCAGGTATATGTTTGGTGTAACTAACAAGATGGGGTTCAATGATGTATATGGGTTCATTTGACCCCCAAATGACCCATGAAGGAAATAAATTTGATGACATCCAAACATACATCACCGGTTGTTTTGTAATGGGGAATGAGATATATTTTATCCCTTATATAGTTGGGTAAGTGAAGTTTTTTAATTTTAAAATTTTTTTTGTGATTTTAGTATATAACAATTAAGTTATTACCAATTTCAGACATCATTGACAACTACTTGTGGTTTCCCTAACAGAGACCACTACTGTATGGTTTTGTTAATTGCACAAGTCTCCCCCGAACCCTCTCAAACAAGTAATAAATGTGTAAGAACCTCAAAGTTTCGACTTCCTTCCTTATATAAATGTACTCTAATGCCATTTTTTTAATAGTTTCCTTCCAACACATATGATATTGTCCAGGAGATCAACTGCTAAAGCTAAACAACTTGCATGGTTTTTTAGTCCATACTTTGCTATATTTTGTACCATTCCAATGATGTTCCTTAACATTTTATAATTATGATAATATACTGTAGTGTAATAGACAAAGCTGGTTATATGAGTGTGGTTACAACGTCATGTATTGGATGACGATCACTATTCGTGCCCATGTTATAAGTTGATTAGAAACGGTAATATTTGGTTTTATTGATTTTTTCTTCTGTATAGTTTAGAATTCATATATTGAAATCATTGTATTTTATGCAGAGATTCAATTTTACTACTTCAATTCCGGACTAAGTCCCTTAAATCCATAAGAAAAGCATTTGCAAAATATGTAATTCAACTCTGTAGCATTATGTATTGTCACAATCAATACAAAAAGACTATGAAAAAACAAAAAAAAGAAAAGAAAAACATTTCTACTTCCTTGGTTCAACCACAATCGAGCAGAAGACCCCGATCTACTATCTCAGTTATCCACCAACTAAGGCGGAAACTCTGACAAAAAAAAAAGGATTATCCTCTATTACTTGGATTGTTCAAATGATAAAAGTCTACACCTTTTTTATTGATTAAATCGAATGCTTATGTCGGTCTGGAAACAAGTAGTACGAATAGACAAAAATAACAACTTCCCTTTGCTGCACTTATACTTCTCTAAATTTTTTAATATATTTATTAATTTACAAGGTAAGTTTCTATATACTTTTGCCCTTTTGTTAACAGCACCCAAGAACTTTCAAATTAATGTTAGTTTTCGCCGTCTATATGCAAATTACGGAAAGAACACTAACTATTTTTTGAACACGTCGTTGGATGTCTGACACCTGTAACACATGTCATTTTGTGGTCCAATCAACGTGGAGGAATATCTATACAGCTGTTATTCAACATTCATTCACGCTCTTCAACAAACAATAAGTCTATGACATTATAAAGAAGATGAATATATAAAATGTCTTTGAACTCGTTGATTTTTATAAGTGAAACCATCAAAGTCCACATATTTTATTGTTGCTGCTTATTAATGAACATAGTTTTATCACATGATGACTCATAAGTGTGCCAAACACTGAAGCAGGCCATGAAGTGGCATACCCTTCACCACCAACCTCAAAAATAAAATATAATATATGCAATAATACAACCCTAAACCTAAATATATGCTATGTAAGACCATTCTTTGGCATATTCTGCACTTTCAAATGTTCTTTTAAAAAGCTACATGATAATTAGCAATCTGTTGGAAGTTATAATGATTCAAACATACGATACACAAAAATATCTTAAATAAGATTGAGTTACAAAAATAATAAATTACTTTTTAATTTACGAAGACTATACTTGGATTAAAATATGAATAAAAGATAAATTTTAAAACTAATATGCAAAACAACATCTATGGTATGGTTCTTGCATGTGATTTTTTTTTGTCTATGTTATTTTTGTATTAAATGTATTTGTAATTTTAAATTTGAAGTAAAATTAAAATTTATTGTTACCTAAAATTTTAATAATATATTTATTTTTAAAATAGAAGTTGACAAAAATGTTTTATTATAGAGTCTGGTTTTGGTATTAAGTTTAGTGTGGTGTGATTTATGGGGAAAATAAAAACATTGCGGGTGGGACACTTGAGTCTGCAATTTCCTACGAAGCTGAATGTTTGCCACGAAAGCCAAAAGGTTATAATTTGGGTGTCGTTTAAGGCCAAACTAAAACATTATGTGTCACTTGCCTCTGCAATTTCCAACGAAGCTTAATATGTGCCACGAGAAGGCTATAACTTACACGCATTATATACTCTTTTTTCGTTAATTATTTTCTTTTATTGTTTGATTTTAATAGTAAGAAATATGGAAAATATGACTTAATGGCCCACATGTAAGCCCATGGCCCAGAAAAAAACAAGTTGAACTTCAGTCTCGGTTCTTGGCATCTGAAGGCAAATGCATCTACTACACGCATGCAACACCAAAAAGCGGTCACAAAATTAGTCGAATTTAGGTTATTCTATCAAAACCTACGTGCGAGAGGTTATATCATGAACATTTCAATTAGGGTTCTTTTACAATTAATTATAAAATTTACGTTTAAAGTAAGTAGCTAGCTATGAATTTTTTTTCTTTAACTCGTCATTTCTGTACCTGTGACAAATATAATATTTTTCCATTTAAAGTGAATATAATGTAAATAAGTAGATCAATTTTAATACTTACATTATTATTATTATTATTGGTTGATTAAGCACCTAAATTACCTTGTTTGAGAAAAATGTATAATTGATTTCTTATAAATATATAATATTTCTCGAGTTGAATTGGATTGAGTAGAATAAGCAAACTCATTATCTAACCTACTAAAACAATATGAGGATGAATTAGGTTGGATTTTTGTCTTTTCTTTTTATATGTTAAACCCATTTCAACTAAACTTATTACTGAACAGGTTGATTGAGTAGCATTAATTGAGTGAAGATTTTGAGAAAAATTACTTTTAAATAAGTTCATGTTGGCGTTATATAATTTTTTTATTAAAAATACAAAAGGAAAGAAAATATGAATTTATATAGTAAAATTAAATATCTATTTATTATAAATCTAGTAAACTGTTCACGATACAAATTACATTTTATAGAAAAAAATATTAATTAAAAATCATATTTTACTTACGTATTATCACGTAGATTCTTATAAGATAATACTTGTTTAAAAGATAAATATTATTATGATTATTCTATCTCACTCAAACGGTGAGTGAGTAATAAATTACACTCTCTCTATTAAGATTGGTAAAAAAAAACTCGTATCCGCAGGTGTTGTGGAAAGTTGATATATATGGATAATAGATATCTCTAGATATAAGATAATAGGTAATTTAATACTCATTTATTAACGAATTGAGTTTAAGTATCATAGTATTTGTATTCGCAGATATCCGTTATCTGTAAATAAATTGAATTTACCTTATTATTCTTAGGCTTATTAAGTTTAAGTTTGTGAACTTTGTATTTTATCTTCTTATGCGACTGCATGAACCAAAGGAAGACATATCTACAAAATCCTACATGCACATGGTAATCTAACTTCTCTTCTAACTATCTCTTTTTTTATTCTCTAATTTCTTCTTGTTCTCTAGTTTCCTGTATAGTGTTTGAGTGGGTAGATATAATGTTTTCACGAGTGGTGTTTGAATCCAAGAAGTGACTATTTTCTTCATCTTCTAGATTATACTTTCATGGGTAATGGCATCCGAAAGCAGGAATTGAAGAAGCCAAGGCAATAATTAAAGAACACCTTGTAAAGGATTATTTGGAAAGAATTAGGAAGGATGGGTGAGGTAACCTTTCATTTAACCACAAAACATTTACATGTCTCTTACAGCAAGAATTTTTTTTTTGTTTTTGCCCACCTGTGTTCATTAATTAATTACTAGTTCCTTACATAAAATATATTATACATATTTGTTAAAACCAATAAGACAAAAAACATGAGTTTTTTGCTTTTGCTATACATTTTATATCAAAATTAGGGAATATTCTATCTTTTAAAACATAAGTTCTTGCTGCAGTAGTTTTATTTTATCACAGATCATTCTCTTATAAATGTTTGATAAAAAAAAAAAACTAACTAAAGAGAAGAAAACAAAAAATTTAGGCAATAATTATATGCAATAATTATTTTACTACATATCATTCTCTATTAATTTTCTTTGATTTCACAACCACTGAAAGCTATTAGCACTGCCTCACATGATCTCAATTAACTTTCTTTGATTCCAAGATGGTTCACGAACTTGTATATGGTATATGCACATGTGGGAGGGGTTTAAATTGATGGGTGAGAATTTTTTCAAATTCAACTTGAATTTTTTCTGTTTTATTATTAGGATGTCTAACATTTTATTTGTGTTTTATTTGTTTCAGATATTAAAGTGGTCAAAACGAATATATTGAAAAGGAAACGTAGATATTAGAGTGTTACTTTTGTAACAATTTTTTTTATAAATTATTTGTACTTGGATATATAGTTTAGATACTATTAATTTGAATTTATATTTAAAATTTTGTTTATTTACTTATCATTAAATTTTACTTTGATGTATGTTTTAAATATTTTTTATTTTTTTATAGTTTAATTTAAATCTTACTTAAAATTTTATAAAATATGTTTTTAAAATATTTGTGGGTTAAAAACGAATATCAAACGGATACCGTGAATTGAAAAAAATCTACGAGTCCTTTTATATAGATATTCTGCAAATAATAGGATAGATAACGAATACAGTTTCATCCGACGGGTTCGATTACGAGTAGACACTACCTGTAGACACTACCTGTAACCAAACAAACCCGTTATCATCCCTACTTTTTTTCTCATAGATTTTATCATTGACTCTATCCTAAGTTCTTACCAGAGGTTATATCCCTTAAACTAAAGAACCTTTAATCCCATTTTATACACCAACAACATTTGAACAATAATATTGTTTAAAAAATTATTTTATTTTGAACTTATTTCTTACATTTTATAATTAACTTTGTTATATATATATATATATATATATATATATATATAATACATTTATTTTTAAATATATTTCAAATTAAGAAAAAAAACGTATTAAATTTAAAATAACAAATAATAAGTTTTGAAAAATCAAAATAAAACAAAAAACAAAACAAAAAGTAACAAAATTTTAAATAAAAAATAACAATAAAATACAATTTGAATATTTAAAAAGTGAAGTAGAATTAAATTAAAAATTATAAACAAATAAAAAAATCGATAAAATTTTTTTATTGTTATTTTAAATTGCATGTTTTTTGTTATTTAATTTTATGTTTTGTTTGTTTTAATAAATTTGTAATATTTAATAATTGTTATTAAAATATTTTTTTGTTTCAAATTATATTGATTTTATTTATTTAATTAATTTTATCTTATATAATTAGTTATTTTTAAAATATTACAATAGTATTTGGTTGTTATTTTTTATTTGATATTTTATTAAATTTTGTTAATGTTATTTTTTCTGTTTTGTTTATTTTATTTTGATTTTTTAAGTTTTTTTTTTGTTATTTTAAATTTAATATGTTTTTTAAACGTATTTTTAAAATAAATGTATTTCAAAATAAGTTTCTTTAAAATACTGTTTATCTCTTACATGTATTTTAAATTTTAATCGATTTTTGAAAATTGTTAAACTTTTAATTGATTTTTGAAAGTTAATTAAAAAAATAAAGAGATGCAGTGAGAGAGAAAAAAGAAAGGTAAAAAAAATTATTTAATAAAAATATTATATTTTTAATTTTGTTAAACTCTAATTATTTTTTGAAAATTGAATAAAAGGACCGCAGCCAAAGAAAAAGAGAAGAATAAAGTAAAGGGTGTTGCTCCCTCCACCTCCACAGCCTTCTTCCTCCACCTTCCCAATTATTTTTAATTCCAATTATATCCTTAAAGTTAAAATTTTTTATTTTTATTATTTTATTATTTTAATATTTTAATATTTAAATATAAACTAATATAAATATACATTATTAAAATACAATAAAAAGATATTCAAAAATAATAAATCAAAATATTAAAATATCTAATAAAATAATAACAGAAACATAAAATTAAAACAAAGCTTAAACGGATGACATCCTTCAACGGATGTCAACATCCGTTTAAGGCGAAACAGATGTCGACATCCGTTTTGCCTTAAACGGATGTTGACATCCGTTGAAGGATGTCATCCGTTTAGGCTTCGTTTTCATTTTACGTTTTAGGGTTAAAGGATTATTGGAAAGATTATTGGAAGGATTATTGGAAGGGTTTAGGGTTTAGGATTATTGGAAGGATTATGACTACGTACCTGGAGAGAAACCACGACAAGCACATTACACCACAAACGCACTGCACCACATACTGCACCGAAAGCAAGAGGAAGATTGCTTGATAATTCTTTTCACGATCACTGAGCTTTGCAGAAAAATATTTTACTCATACAAGGAACTACGTAGGTTATCAGTGAAATATGTTATAAATGAATAAAATTAAAAAACAATAATTCTAAAAATAAAATTTTACTGAGGGGCAAAATAGAGAAGACTGTGGTGGTGGAGGGAGCAACACCCTAAAGTAAAAAACAATTTAACAAAAGTGCTATATTGATAGGTCTGTTTAGTTTTTTTTTCACTGCAAGACTCCTAATACAGACACACACGTGCTAGGTCTCTGGATTTGTCAGTTCTTCTCTACACTCTGAACAACTGCTCTGAATCCACATAAATACTGCAATTTACACTCTTTTTTACCCAAAACCATCCAAAATCCATTACAATATTATCATTTCTTTTCTAAATTTAATTAATTTACTTTTTGATGGAACCAATTTTTAAAATATTTTAAACTCGGGTTGTGAATAAGTTAAAATTTGGAAGTTACTTTCAATGTTAATAATTTAATATGTTTTTGGTCTCTAACCAAAAATAAAAATTGATTTGATGATTAATTTTTTTTACTAATCAAAATTTTAATAAAATATTAATGATGACTTATAAATTAATTCACAAATGACTTATTAACACCTTTTAAAAATGACCATTTAAACATAGAATTCAAATTTCAAATTTTCACTTCAAACTCTCAAAAACTAATTCTAAATCAAACTAAATTCTATCTATCAACCACCAAATACTCTTACATCATATTTCCTCCATTTCAATGCTTAGACAAATCATAAAACATTTCATGACAAATCCTAAATGCCTCAAACCAGTTTGCAATCATTCTCTCACAATTTCACTACCTACAACCTCATTTTTTCCTTCGAAACACTTCTACACTTCAACTATAAACTTCACTTTCACTATACCTCAGATTTCAACCCTCAATATACACCCAACAAGTCTGAACCTACCTCATGACAGTACCTAAACAATAGTTTACTCTCAATTTCTCAAACTCACTCTTGTAAACCTCTTCTTTTTAGACTTAAAACTAAAAAATGTAATCATTTCTCATCACAACCACTTTGAACTCAGTTTCTAATAACAACACAACTTCATCAAACACATTCATGACAATATAACACATTAAGATCACACAATTATAATTACTCTCAACATCATACCATCCAAATTAACAATTAAACACACTTATAAAACACCCAATCATAGTAACTTCTTTAAAATTAATAACAATTGAGATACCAAATTATTAATATAACCATAACTAAAGCAAAAATCTTAGCTTCCCTTACCTTAAGGAGAACTGCTACAGCTCTAAGAGCGCCTGACCGTTGTTTCTACCACAAGAAACTCTAGAAAAGCTTGCAACTCACCAATTGGTGATCGGAGTCAAACCTTAGAACCTCAAATTGGCCAAGAATCAAGGAAGAAACACGTTTGATACATGCAAAATAAATTTATCTGCATAATCAAAGACTGAAAATAAAAAGGAAAAAGGGAAGAAACTTACTTGCTCTAAACAAAGAACTGATCGGGTAGAAACATAGATCTTGTTGCTGTGGTTGATTATACACCTCATGATGGTCAAAGAGATGACTCGGGAGTTAGAACTCTTAGAAAAAAAGGTAGAAAATTCTAGAAAAATAGTTTTTAGAGAAAGGATGCATTTTAAAATAATAAAACTGGTTTATAACAAAACTATTTATGAATAAACTATTTAATATTAAAATAACCAAACTATTTTTAAATCATCAGCACTTCTGAAATACCATTTTATAAGGTTGTACGGTAGTTAATTATTTTTTGTCATTAAAATTATTTATTATTATTTAAAGACTTTTTTGTAATATTAAAAATTAAAGAGAAATTTAATGTGATAAGTCATTGAAAACATTGTTTTTTTTCTGTAGAGAAACTGGGATAAACCTTTTGCATATTCTCTTTTTAATAAAGTAAGTAATTTTGTTACGGGAGATGCAATAAATTAATTAATTTTGTTAGAATTGACTTTAATGTTATGAAAATGAATTTAAGCATATATCATTTTCATACAATTGATTTATATGATATATTTTTATTGCAAACTAATTTTTAGATGATAAATATAATTGGTTGGAGATGTCATCAATTATATTTAATCTTTTATAACATCATATTATCATTCATATATATATATATATATATATATATATAAAAGAATATTTTGGTCTAATAAATAATTGTAATGGTGATATGTAAAAATATATATAATCCAAACCGAAAACGTTTTGACGCTTTCTTTTGTGTTTTGAAAGTGATGGATACAGAGATATTACATAAAAACTAATTTATTAAAAAAATAAAGGGTTAAATAATTTGGTCCTCATTCTTTAGAAAAACGTTCGTTTTAGTCCTCAAAATTTTGTTTTTAGTCTTCGTTTTAGTCCTCAAAACGTTCGTTTTTTCGACTAAAACGAACGTTTTTTAAAGATTGAGGACTAAATTGTACCTTACTTTGGAAGAGGGACGAAAACCAGAAACGGTCAATAGTTTAGGGACTAAAAACATATTTAACCCAAAAATAAATTTTAAACCTAATTTAATTCAAAATGAATTGATTTTGTTAGGTGAAACTTTTATTATTATTATTATTATATATATATATATATATATATTTTTATGTTTATGTGTATATTAGTAGATGATTTAATATTAATTTAATAATAAACAAAGTTATAAACTTAATATTCATAAAATTTGGTTAAGATAGATATTTACTTTTTAATAATATATTAAAAAATAAATTTTAAACTTAATTTAGTTTCAAAAAATCAATTTATTTATTGATTTAAATTATTGGATGATCTTCGTATTTATACGGAAATATCATTCATAATTGAAACGGTCTTCATCTCACAAACGTACGTTAAAGTTTGATGCTGTGATGCACAATGCTAACTTAACAAAGTAGAATTTTTTAGTTGAACAGTATGACACGTCACAAAATTAATTTTTTTTTTAGTTGAACAGTATGACATGTCACAAAATTTAATTGAAAATGTTAAGGGATTGCGATTCCTCCATCGCCTTCATCACCCTTCATCGTTTTCATCACCCTCCACCGTCAATTCCAGATTGGGATTCCAGCCTAGGGCGGTGGCTCCGTCGAATTCCGCCACCGATCGGAATTTGTATCTAAACCCGCGTTTGCAGTAGCGATTTTAATCTTATAAATTAAATTTATAAATCAATTGGACCAAAAATCACAAACAAAGATGCAAAACAGATCACCAGAAACGAATGGGCAGAAGAATAAAAGAGAACCCTACTTCAATAAAATCAAGCATCAACACTGAAAAGGATCAGATAACTTTGTCAAAAGAAATTTAAAAGGAAGAAAATTTAAAAGAAATTTAAATCAAGCATTTACTTCGCCGGCGATGAATGTTCTCCCCATCGGGAACATCTGCCCCTCTCGGAAGATCTTGAAGACGGGATGGGGATGGTGGCGAATCGGAGTAGTAGAAGCGATGTTTTGGGGTACGACATGGAGAACATAATGCGCGGCGGCGGGAAGGCGGAGTCCACCACGAAAGCTTCCAGATCTTGATTCGAAGATCCACCTTACAGTCGGAGTCCACCACGGAAGCCACTGCCGGAGACTTGCTGACGGGAATCGTTCCTCTGATTCCGTCGCACGTTACTCGAATTCCCACCTTCTTGCTCTTGAGCCAATCCATCTTCATCTTCACCTTGGTATCCATCTGTATCATAATGGGGAAACCATTCCTCATCTTCATACCCGATCTCAGGTTAGTAACCGAATCAGTTTCCAGATCTTGCAAACCGGACAGCATCGGGCGGAGGCTCATTTGGTTGTTTTTGTCGGAGGGTTCTCTTTTTGGGGTCTTTTTCATGAAAATCCCATCTTTATCATTTTCTTAATGTCCCATTAATGGGTCTCTTCTTTTCTTGTTTCCTTAGAAAACCATGAGCAGTATTGCAAATGCGGGTCTCGACAACATTGTCAACATCAATTTCTGCTCTTCGTGTTCTTACAGGTACTTGCTATTAATATTATGGTGTTGATGGGCTTTTATATAGAGAAAAGAATTACAAAAAAGGAATGCTTTTTTAGATTATGGGGGAATCGACCTAGAAAGATTATTTGACTTTAGGTTTTTGGTTAATTCATCCAGCTTGTGAAATCTTAGTTGGGTTGTATATCATATCATGAATCAGTGGTTAGCTGGGGATTTAAGGGAGTATTGTTCCAAATCATTGCTTTAACTTTTTGTTCAGTGTTCCTTAAACCTGTGTGTTGGTACAGTTGAAAGAAATTGAAAAGAAAAGAAAAGTTTGAAGTTTTAATTGTTTGGTACAAGGGAAAGAAAATGAGGTGGTTGTTGGGGGGGGGGGGGGGGGGGGGGGGTTTTGGCGATGAGAGTGAGGTTGAAGAGCGTTATGAGGTGCGAGGGAGAGTCGGCCGAAGAAGTGAGGTTCATCTTGACAATGTGGAGTTTGGTGACGGAGAATTTGGGACGGTGCGGGCGGTACAGACAAACCAGAAATAGCAGGAACCCTGGATCAATAGTTCGTCTTCTTCGAGCAATGCCTTCCTCGTCGCTGCGATTTGCAAATCTCTACGAGCCTCCTCTATAGCAATAACAAGAATTCCGAACTTGCACAGTAGGGGAATCCTTCCGTCTTCTTCGCGCCTTTCCTACGTGTGACGACACAACCTTTTCCTCTTCTCTGCAGAATGAAAAACCCTAATTTTACATGTCATAAATCTTTAATTTAAATAAAAATTCCACCTAATTAAACAATGCACATCAGCATAAACACGTCATCAAAGTTTAACGTCATCTCTAACAACTTAATATAATTATAATAAAGGATTGGTTTTTTTTATTGTTCTTTAGCATATGTTGTTATATAATGACGGGGACATCGACATCATTTTATCAATTCCAATCAACTAGGCAGGTGTATTGTGTTGATTCTTGTTAGTAATCTATCTAGAAATACTGCTTGATTCCTTATTTAGACTCTTTTTATCACAACCAGTACCTTCCAAAATAACACTTACTCGGATATCTTTACCCTTGGACATGACCCTCCTTTGGGTTTTTAATTAACTGATAACTCTTTTCGGATTCGAATCTAAGAAAAAGATGAAAACAACTAAGATAAAAAAGAAGAATTCGAAAAATGATGAAAGATTTCGTTCCAATTTAATTGAATCTAGTACAAAAAAGATAGTACAAAAAGAATACATGGATCTGGAACTATATTTCATTTCAAATTGCCAATATTTTAGTTTTTTTTAAGTCTTTTTTATGATATTGGGTGCAAAGGTTTCCTCGGGCCAGACGGAGATTGGCCCTCGAGTGCAAAGGCAGAAGGGAGCTTGACTGCAAGACCCACCCGTCGAGCAGGGACGAAAGTCGGCCTTAGTGATCCGACGGTGCCGAGTGGAAGGGCCGTCGCTCAACGGATAAAAGTTACTCTAGGGATAACAGGCTGATCTTCCCCAAGAGCTCACATCGACGGGAAGGTTTGGCACCTCGATGTCGGCTCTTCGCCACCTGGGGCTGTAGTGGATAGGGTAAAATTGGCTCAATTTTACAAATATTATGACCCGATTGAGACAATTTTAAGTATGAGGACCCAACTGAGATTCCCATACAAATATGAGGACCATCAGAGGGTTTAAACTTTATTTATTTGATGAAATTTGCAATGTATACTTTTAAATTAGGTTTAATCATTTCGAACATCTTTAATTGTGTTGGGTCGTCTCAAATAGGTCATCGTATTTTTTTCATCTTAATTAGGTCCCTGTTTCTGTAAAATTGAGTCAATTGGAGCCTTGCCGTTAATTTTGTCATAACGACGTTAAAATTGTAGTGAGGTAGGATGCTGACTTGAGACATGTTTTAGAGTTACGTGGAATTTAATTATTTTAAATTTTAAAAAACTATCCTCTTTCTTTCTCGCATTCATCCTCATCCTCCTTTCTTATCCTTTTTTCCTCCATCAATTCTTTCATTACCATGGTTCGTTCAGACAACACCGTAACTTTTACTTCTTCATAGTGTGGGAAGAACAATTGTGTCCATTTTTATTTGTTTTATTGTGAAATTGAAAATAAGGAAAAATTGGAAGGCACGTTGGAACTATAATGCTTATGATGAAAATGTTATTAGGAGATTTCGAGCTTGAGTGTGGAGCCATGTGAAGAAGAAACTCTTGTAGTAACAGTATTCGAGATCAGAAAATACAGGGATATGATTTGCTGACTGCATAATGCGCCGAAAATACGAGGAATTTGGCATTTTCAAATTTAGCTTGTGCCAATTTTCTTTTACTAGGGAAGGAGACTTTCTTGAACTCGTGGATCCACCACTTTTGGACAGTGTGATCGCCCCTGGTGAGCTCGATGGTGGCAACAACGTCGGGATCCTGAAGCAAGGGGTTGTTTAGGGGGTTCAACAAATCGAAGTTGTATCTGAACATTCTATCTTTCCTGAGAAACAAATTTTTCTTGTCGAACCAGTCGCCTTAATCGTCCCTGAGGGGAGAGTTTTTGAGTAGCAACGCGTCCTCAATTGTGGTGATGCGGGTGGCCATGTTCCTGACAGCGTCATCGACATGGATGTCATCGGAGGCGAAGGCGACCTTGAAGGGGTCGTGGTCGGGGAAGGATCAGAGGGGTAAGTCGTTGTTGGTGTGCGATTGGCGGAGGGAGGGAGGGGAAAGGAAGGACTGGGGAATGGAGGTAGTAAGGGGGTCAAAGTAGTAACGGGGAAAAGGGTTGAGGCAGAGGGAAGGAGGGTCTAGGGTATCGTCTACGAAGTCGACCTCGTCGATGGGGTCATCGACGGCGGAGAGGTCGGTGGAGTGGGAGAAGGAGGGGGCGGGGGAGATGGTCGAAGTAGCTTGCTGCTTTTATATTTTGAGTCTTCTGATATTTTTGTATGTGGTGGCCCCTTGTTTAGAGAATCAGTGTTTAGTGGATCTTCTTTAAAGTTGGACTATTTGACCAAACCTTCATTTTTTGAAGATTTTGGATTTGTTGAGAAAGTGAAAATGTCAGACAGAGTGAAGACAAAAGATGAACTTTTCTTTCCTCTTCCCTCCTTCAACACCCTCTCGTTCGAATCGCCCAGTTCTGGTCACCACCTCCACCACCATCCCACCGGTTCAACGTGACCGAAGAAGTGACCCAGTGACCCATTTGGTAGAAAGGTGGGTCCCACCTCGGAGGAGATGGAAGAACTCGATAGAGCCCTGGAGTCATGTGAAGAACCATTCATTCGGGTGATTCAGACCAGTTCAAGTATTGGAGGTAGTGAAGAAGGGTATTTAGAGAATAAGGGTATGATAATAAGTAGTATTTTGATTAAATTAAACTTATTTAAAACTGTAAATAAAAAAAATTCACCTAAGGCGACCAAACTCTGCGAGACGTCAGTAAAATTTGCTCATGTCACCAAGTCACGCACCACAACTTTTAACGTCGTCCAGCCTAATTAACGGCTAGGTCTAAATTGATTCAAATTTTCACAATAAGGGACCTAATTGAAAATATTTACAATACGAGGACCTATTTGAGAAGATCCTACAAAAACAGGGATGTCCGAAATGATTAAACCTTTAAATTAACCCTCTGTTTTTATGTGTTTTGATCGGTGATGCATACAATGATGTTACATATAAACCAATATATGTGATGATGCATGTGAAGCTAGGTAGAAGAAGATCGATTCCCCTTGTAAGGTATACATCACGATTAGTCTCTATGTGACATTGTTTCTTGTATTGGGAGATCTAATAATTAAATAAAGGTTTAATACCTATTTTGATCTCTAGATTTGGTAGGTTCCTATTAGATTTGGTAGGTTTGTTTAGAGTGCTCCTACTTTTTTTTTCCAGATATTTATAGTTGTCATATATTTTGTAAAAACGGTTTAAGTTAGTCCTTTATGCTTACGACCTCTGACCAATGTTGAGTGACTTGTGTAGTTTTGTAATACTAGAAATAATCGGTACAATTGTCGTGGCATGATTAGAAATTAAAGTTAAATTTAAGCTGAGGAGAGTTAGAGTTTTGAGTCTCCTATGCTTCTCACGGTGAAGAACCAGGCTGTCTCGAGGTGTAGAAGACGAACATGGTAGAGTGATGGTGTGATTTGGGTTTTTGCATATTGTTAAAGTAGAATGACTCAATTTCTCACACCAAGGAGGGGGGGGGGGGGGGTGAATTGGTGAAGTGTAAAAAACAAAAGCTTTTAAAATCTTTTCCACAAAAAAATGATGCCTTTATACTTTTCTTGAATCGCAAGGTAAAAGATTTTTCAATGTAGCGGAAACTTAATCGAATAAGTACAGAAAGTAATCGATTGAATAAAAAAGAGTAAAGGGATCAGAAAATTCAAACACTGCGTTTTTATACTAGTTCGGCCAACCTGCCTACATCTAGTGTCCTTCCAACCACGATAAGCAAATGCACTATAATGATCAAGGTTTTTACAACAAGGTTTCTATAGAAGACCTCATGTCAAAAATGTAAAACACCTATGTAACCCTTTAATCAAAATATAGGCAATACACAACAAGACCAATAGCAAGAATCTCCTCTCCTGCCGTCTAACCCCTTTGAGACACCCTCAATGTCAAGAACACACATGTTCATCTTCCTGTAGTCACAACAGAGAACTCAAACCAATCTTCAAGAGATTACAGAATCTGATCACGCAGTAACACCTAAATGTGCAGATTTATCAGTCTTTGAAACCCAGTAATCTTGCTCTTCAAGAAATCACAAGTTCTTGATCACCACGGTCAATCTTGTTTCTTGGAGCTTTTCCTCTCTTTATGTAAGATCACAACTTTCTGTAAAGGATATGAAATTGTTAGAAACACAAAAGTTCTTAGAGAATTCAAATCTGCGTCAATTTATAGTATAACACATATCAGACACATTTTAATCAATTGAGCTACAAATATAATCGAATATAACAATCAGTTATAACAAATTTAGCAGCAGTCAAACAAATGATTGAATGTACAATTAATGCAATCGACTATCGTTTAATGCTTGGTCAACATTTTTAAAATATGAGTTATGTTAGTTGTTACAAGCATTTAACAGATTTTCAAAACATCAACTAACTTATTCGAATACAGAGAGCATGGATTCTATTAAGTGAAATCTTTTTGCCCAGTTTTGAAAATTTTTCTCCTTGAAAAATCTCACGGCACACTTCAAAAAAGATTGTGCAAACACACGAGTTTTAATCGATTCACCCCATAATGTAATCGACTTAAAACTGTTGTTTTGCCACACATTTAAAGTTCAACCATAGTGCTTGTGATTTCCCTTTTCTAAAAACATATGTCATGCATACACATATAAAATCACATATTTAACACAGTGATATGCAATGAACAACACAAACATGTTCTCAAATATGTTTTAACAGATTTAACACATTAAGGAAAAACATATAACATGTAAACATAGAACATGTAACACAAAATACACATGTGTTATTAATTATGTGTTGTCATCATCAAAAACTCAGATATCATTGAGATTGTGGGTTAAGCTAAACCTGAGCTCCCCCTATCAACAATCTCAACACATATTATGAGTTTTCTGATTTGGGATTTTAGAGTTTTTTGATTTAGGATTTTCTAATTTGGGATTTTAGGGTTTTTTGATTTAGGATTTTAGGTGAAGCTGTTGTGGATTGGTTATTGTTCGTGAGAAGAGGATGATCGCGATTAGGGTTTCACGTTCTCAATTTGGGGTTTTGTAGTTATTTCTTGCAAGTTGAATCGTGGTCATGGAACTTTGAACGAATGTTTCTCTTGTTCTTGCGGATCCTGAGGAGAAGAGAATTAACAATGGTGGTTCTGGAATGAGATTAGAGGTGGTTGTGATTTGGGTATGTTTGCTGTTTTAGATTCGTGGTTGCACGAGAAAGGGGAATGATGAACCTTTCGTGATGACTGACGTGGTGGTTGTCCAAGGGAGATAATGGATGCTGCATTGATGGTGATGGCTCAAACGGAGAAAAAGATGAGAATCTATTAAGAATAAAATAAAATAAAATAAAAAATATAAAAGGTAAAATAAAAACTTTTAACATTGTTATGTAATGTGTCACACAATTAATAACTAAACACTCATTCGATTTTGGCCAGAGTAATTGTACCGTTAATATTTTTAACGTCATAAGCAAAAAAGACTCATTTAAACCATTTTTACAAAATATAAAACAACAATGAACGTGTGAAAAATGTTAAAATTACTTTGATCACTTTGACCAAACTAAGGAAATTAAACCTTTAGGCTCTATTCACTTCAATGGATTTTACTGTTCAAACAAATTTAGAGAGACGAATTTGAGTGATAATTCGTGTTCACTTTCATGAATTTGAGAAGAAGAAAGAGCGAAGATTTGCGGGATACATTGCATTTTTTATCTCTGCTGATGGAAAGGGATTTGCATTGATTACTTTTGAAAATCTATTTTACCCCTTCCATTTACAAGGTACATGATAAACTGATTGGTGGTGTACTTGGAATGAACATGGTGATGCGGAGAACCTGGGGGAGGAGTGTTCTCTTCGTTCTTTTTTGCTTTATAATTTATCATCAGTTTATTCCATTTTTATTGAAGAATTAAAATACATTAAATTGAAATAATTTTTTAATTTAAAATGGTTTATTTTTAATTACTTTATTCGATTGAATATTTCAAATATGAGTATTGAATAAAATAATACTTTATTCTTAAAAAAATATAATTTAGATATAATTATTTAATTTTACTTGAATACAATTTTTTTATTTTAGAAAATAATTTTGATTTCTTTCCTCTTTATAATATTTTTTATCAATAAATATATTATTAATAAATATAATTTTATATTAATTTTATCACAAAAGATATTTTAGTAATTTTCAATTTTCTATCAATTAAATAAAAAAAATTTATCTGTCACATTAATCAAATCTTACACTAATTTTCATAAATTTTACTCTCAAATTCAATCTCACCTACCTCCCGATCCTTTCAAATAAATAAAAAAAAAAAAAAAATTTACCTCGCTGTTCCCAAATCATCTTATAAAACAACAAAGCATATCTATTCGCTATTCCCAAATCATCTTATAAAACAACAAAGAGTGAATCTTCCTGCACCTCCCTCACCTCATCCTGCACCCCCAAATTTAGCTATTTACCCTTTCTTTAATAAATAAATTAAATTTTTTTAACCCCACAAAAAGTAGCCACCGCACTTTGAAGTGCGTTTTGCATTTTGTAGCCGCACTTTGAAGTGCGGTTATTGATATTCCAGAGCATGGTTTTTTTTTAAGTTAAATTCCTGCAATCTTTTTTCCAATTTTTTACATGTTTTTTGATATTTTTTTTATGTTTTTGTTATTATGTTATTATTTTTAATTTAAATTTATTGTTTTATGTTATGATTATTTATTTTAAATTTTTTTTTCATGGATTATGCCAACAACACGAAGTGATCAAACCACAGATTCAATTAAATTCAAAGAAAGAGTGTTACATATATTATGTTGAATTAAAAAATTATCTATATTAAAAATGCCATTTTTTGCTGCATATCGAAGTCCTATGTTTGCCGCAGATCGAACTGCGGCATGCACCTCCAGCGAGCCGCACATCGAAGTCCGGTTTGCGGCGTGCACCTCCAGCTACGTTTGCCGCAGATCGAACTGCGGCATGCACCTCCAGCGAGCCGCACATCGAAGTCCGGTTTGCGGCGTGCACCTCCAGCTACGTTTGCCGCAGATCGAACTGCGGCATGCACCTCCAGCGGGCCGCACATCGAAGTCCGGTTCTGTAAGTTTGCCGCACTTCCAAATGCGGCGTGCACCTCCAGCGACTGCGGCTCTGATCCTTGCCGTGCCACTTCCAAATGGTCCTATACTAATCATCATATTATTTAATTGATTTAATTTTTTATATTATCGTATTAATGAAATCAATTATATACTTGATATAAATCTAAGCAATTCTTCTTCATCTTGTTTCCTTCTTCTGTCCCCATTTGAAATGAATGCAGCATGATGGTGACCTCGAGGGAGTTTGACGGTGGAAGGAGAAAAGATATATAATATAAATTTAGAGAGTGAAGTAGTTATTGTGCAATGGTAGGTGTTAGATACAGTGCTCCCAGGTGGCAAGTGTTTAGTAACCGCACTTCAAAGTGCGGCTATAAAATGCAAAATGCACTTCGAAGTGCGGTGGTTACTTTTTGGGTTAAAAAAAATTAATTTATTTATTAAAAAAAAGGTAAATAAGTAAATTTGGGGGTGCAAGCTAAGGTGAGAGGTGCAGGAAGATTCACTCAACAACAAAGCATGCACAAGTCAAAAAGTATGAATAAAGTTACGGCACAGACTGTGACGCCGCCGTGTCTGTGGCTACCACTGTTTTTGAGTTACTATAATTACGATACTCTTCACCTTCCAAAACCTACGCCAAATACTTACCTTTTTAGCCTCCCAGGTCTACCTGTTCCAGTGAAAAATTGAAATTAACATGATAATGATAATAAAACGAGTAAAAGTTCAAAAATATTATTATATATGATGGTGAAAACACTTAAACATATATAACTTTTTGTTCGTTATCTTTGTGTTTATTTCTACCTGTACCATGCAAAGTTTAACAGCTAAGGACAACACGTGGATACATCCTTCCATGAGAAAAAACAAAGACAGACACGTACGTTTGCAAGGCCTATGATTCTGTGTTTCTGTACGTCACTGTGACGTTTACAACATTAACTATCGGTTGTACAATAATATATTCAATTTGAATCCCTGTGGTTAGTTGAGGTTTTGGACGCGTTAGGAAGAAAATGTGGGAAGTAGCTGAAGATTCATGGAAACTTTAGAGTGAGTTTGTTTGGGATGAGATAAAGAAGGAACAATTTGTTATATTTGATTTGGCAGTTGAGAGGAAGAGAATAAGAGGATTAGTAGGATGTATGGATTTTAAGATCTTTTTTCAAATGAGGATTAGTGGATTTGAGAGCGAGATAAAGAAAGAATTAGTAAGAAGCAAGAATTTTCAGAGTAATAGAGATGGAAATATAATTATATTTTTATTATATATTATATATCAGACTTTATTCATGATGATGGTTGATGGTTTATGAATGCATCTTTTGGTTCTTTTAGTTGCTTTCGACAGTGTGAGATTCCTAAAATTATAAGGAAAAGAGATTTTGAGGTGAGTTATTGTATTAGGTATGTGTGGTGCATGGTTTATGGTTAACTATTCTCAATTTGTTATTGTATTAGGTTAAGCCATGACATCTAGTTCTGGTCGGAGATTATAGCAGGAAGAACATTCTAAAATAAAGAATCAATTCACGTACAAGCTAAAACCGATTTCATGATCAATGTAAAGGAGTTGAAATTAATTGTTAAAATAAATTCCAACATACTTGGTATTGGATAAGCTAGACGTGTAACTAGTTCTAATATTATGTTTGTGTGTGGTAGATTTGTAACGGTGTTATATTAAAATTCAAATGTCAATACAATAGAAAAAGAGAAAATAGAAATAACGAGAAGTCAACCACCATGTTTTTGGATTGTTTTGTTAAGTTCGACTAGCGTTTATTGAACTCGATAAGGACGTTGATAAGACAAAGGCGATGTGAAGCTGGACTGTACGTGATTATGAAGACTTGGTGATTATAATGATGAAATGTCGATAATTATAAAAACTTATCTTATGGACAAATTTTGGAAAAAGTGCAATTATACTTTATTGTTGGAGCATGATTTTGGTATTCATGATTTTAATTTTAATGAGTCTTATGAGATTGAATCAAATGCAATACAAACACATGAAAAAAAAAACTTCAAAATACATAAGTTTAGTAAAGATAATTAGTTCAATTATTTAATTTATGAATCTAGGTTTTTTTTGTGTATTAAGCTTATGTAAAAATATATAACAATTTATAATATTTTTATTAAGGACATATGTTTAGTTAACTTAGTAATTTAAATATATTTTAATATAAATAATAATTTAATTATATCTAGAAGCTTATTAGCTTTTATCTTCAATTATATGTTTGTATGTATTCATAAGTGAAATGAGATTTAGAAAATAAAGACTCGTAACTTTAAATAAAAAAATGATATTGATATTTGTTATGATCTTAACTAGGATAAAAAGTTATATTTTTTTTTATATTGATTCTAATATTGGTATAACAAATTTAATATATTATTTTATTTTCTATTTTTATATGATTCAAGAATTTGTATAAAGTACTTTTTTTAACCTATTTAATTTTTCTTTTCTAAATTAGTGACTTTCACTAATTAATATTGTCACCCAAAATTAAGTATCTTAATTTTGAATGAAAAGACATTTGATTAATTTATTTAGATTGTTCAAAGTAAACAAGTAAAATATTAATTCATAGCAATTCGATATGTATAATTAAGTTGTTCAAGCAAACTACTATAATATTATATTAAAATTATTCAAAAGAATAATATATATATATATATATATATATATATATATATATATATATAAGTTATTCAAAATAAATTATTACAAAACCTCATAACAAAAGTTATATATTATGTGTTATAATTAAGTTGCTTAAAATAAATGTTGTACACGTGGGATGAATTACTGCAAAATCTTTTCCCTTTTGCAGATGAACGTTATATTTGTTTAACGTTGCGATATTGCACCGCAAGCCTAAGGAAGTTTGGCTTGAATGAAACCGTAATGCGAGGTGTATCTTGCAAGTCATGGCACTAGTGGGTCATTCCCTTTTTGTTTTTAGCTCTATAAATAGAGCATTCAGTGAGCTTTTAAACACAAAACCAAAACTTTCTTTTCTCTTCCAAAAGAAACTTTATTTTACAAGCCTTTTCCTTAATTTTTCTTTCTTTCTTTTCTTATTTTCTTTTTATTCTGAGTTTATTCTTTTACTCTTTTTAGAGTTCCTTGTTAATTCTGAGATCCTCATAAATTTTGAGAAGTTCTTGTTGCATCCTGAAAGCTTATACAATACATCACAGATAAGTCTTTAAGAATAGTAATCTACACGTATCAGAAATTCCGTATTCGTGATCTTTATTGTTTTTGTCAGTTTATACAACAATAAACAACTACAACATTACATTATAGTTATTTTGTGTATACATAAATCGTTCTAAGTACATAAGTAAATAAACGAATCTAAGATATTTAATACATTTAACTAATAATTTATGGGTAGGCAGAACCATCAAACAGGATAAATGAATAAAAAAATAAAGCAATCAAAGTTCATTATTATATATTGACTATATGCTTGGATGAAAATGTTTCATCAAAATTAAATACAAAATTGCAACCTAAACTAGTCAAACAAAAATATTAGTTTATACACAAAGTCAAACAAGTGTATTAAGCTAAAAAGTACTTCAGTTTGAAAAATTTATATAAAAGCTGCAAAAACTTGACCTTATTCATCCTAAAAAATGTAGAACTAATCGTAAATTTACCTAAAACAAGTACTCGAATTTTAAGTTTGGGAAACTTTACGCATTAAAAGATTATTCAAATATTAATTAGTTAATTATAAATAACAAACTTATTACTCTTTTATAAAAAGTAAAAAGTGCATAAGCACATATATAAAAAGTAATGATCACTTACTTTTAATACTGTTATATAGTTTCTATTCTATTCTATTATAGAAAGTTGTTATTGACTTTTTACATTGAAAAATATTTTACAAATTTCTTAAACAAATAACTCAACTTCCAGACGTAAATTTGGAAAGAATTACCTCAAATATTTAAGTATTTTGAGTTAAAAGTAATAATAATTATTTATATGAGTTGGACTGATATTATTCATATTGTATTTTGTCAATAATCTTCTCTCAAAATATAGTAGAAATATAAATGTAATGGCGACGTATCATGCGTAGAAAGAACGCTTTTTCAGTAATAAGAGGAGTTATTGTTGATTACTTTGTAGAGATTTATTGGGGTGCCTATAGTGTTAGTTACGTGGGATGTATGTATGTCAAGTAACTTGTAACGGTCAATTAATGTCACTATCTTTCACCACTTTAATACCTTAAACTTAATTTTTCCTTGTCTCCCATTCCTCTCAAACCTTCCATCTTTACCAATTTGTATCTTTATTTATTTATATTTAATACGTATTAGTTTTCGATACTTTAAATACTTTATAGGTTATAGAAGTATCTAATTTATAAAATTATAATATTTTTTACAATGACAATAATTTATAATTTTTTATATTAACAACTTTGATATAATATATGTAATTTGAATTTGAATTTACTCATATATTTATTATATTAAAAATTATTACTATTTTTTAATATATATATATATATATATATATATATATATATATATATATATAAATCTATTATTTGGATCAGAAAAAGATAACAATAAATCATATAAATTTTTGGGTTAAATATATTTTTAGTTCCTCAACTATCAAACATTTTTATTTTTAATTTCTCTTCCAAACTTTGGTGCACTTTGATCCTTGTCTTTAAGGAAATTGTAAATTTTCATCCTCCATAACGGCGTTAATTTTTTCCTGACGTGGCTAACGGTGTGTCACATGGAAGGCCAATTCAAATTTTGTTTCTGACTTTAATTAAAATTTTAAAAAAACATTAAATTATAGGTCAAAACTAGAATTTTTTTTGTTTATCCCGACACTCTTTTCTTCTCCATCTCCAATTAGCCATGGTCAACACTTAGTAAATATTTTTCTCCTCTCCTTCCCAGTTTATGCAAGAATCCTCTCATCATCATTCTCTCTACCCTAATATTTTCTCAATCAACCTTCAATACAGGAGATTTCAATTCCTTTCCAAGTTTCAAATTTTATTCAGACCCAATTCTCACAATCCATAGAAAAACATATTTCAGTAAAAATATTATCGCAATTTTATTCATAATTGTTCTTTTACTTTGTTTTTCAAAAAGAATAAAGGGAAACATTCAAAAAAAAGCTACCTGTGTACAAATGACTTTGTACACAATCCCGTATGTACTTTCACCCAGAATCTCACGCTTGAGATACCTATCGACTACTTTTTTGTGCAAATCGAGTTCGGACATTTTTTTCCCCAAAATTGGCGGAGAAGATGCAAAGAAATTATCAAACACAAATGAAATTCAGCAACAAAATTGCAAATTTACAAGTGGGTCATCTATAAATGGCTAGGGTTTTTGGGCAATTTACCTATTGCAATTGAAATTCAAGTGGAAATTTGAGAATAAACAAATGGGTCACTGGAAAAGGCTATACTGAAAGAGTGTTTTGTTGACAACGTTTTACTCAGTGGTGTGTGTGAGGGTAGAGAGAGAAACTGGGAAGGAGATTGGAAAAATATCACTAGTGTTGACCATGGCTGATTGGAGATGGAGAAGAAAAGAGTGATTGGAGAACCCTTGAACGAAGAAAAATAAGATTCCAATTTTGACCATACAATTAAATGTTTTTCCTTTTAATTTTAATGAGTTAGAAACAAAATTTGTATTGGCATTCTACGTGTCATGCCGTTAGCCACGTAGGAGAAAAAAAATTAACATTATTAGTTATGGAAGACGAAAATTTATACTTTCTTAAAGATAAGGATCAAAGTGTACCAAAGTTTGGGATAGTGACTAAAAATAAAAACCCTTGATAGTTGAAGGACTAAAAACATATTTAACCCTAAATTTTTTAATTTCTCGCTTGAGTTGTGCAAAATTATATTTTTAGGACTAAGTTATCCAATTTCAAGGACAATAGAAGTAGAAAAAGGAAAACCATTTATAAAAATATAAGATAAGCAAAGTGAATAAAAAACTATAGTTTAATTTTCCTACGTCTTGATTGTAAATTTTGTTTGTTGTATTAATCATATATATATATATATATATATATATATATATATATATATATATATATATATATATATATATATATAATTAGAAGACCATTAAGGCAAAAATACTGTGTTGAAATTGAATTTAAAAAATAAAATAAATTTATACAGCCAATATTCTATCAAAAAGTTATTGTAATTGTTCTTGTTTTTCTTCTCCCGAGTTCAAGTTCATATGTTGTTGAAATTTAGTATCTTCTTTTATCATTTTACTTCATTACTGATCTCAGACTAACAAAAAAACAAACAGAAAAACACTATCTATTGATGAAGGAAACAGGAAAAAGAAAGACAGTAACATGCAACAAGAGATCATAGAATCAAACATTTGAAGGAAGTAAACCTTATCATTTAAGCAAAGAGAGAAGAAAAACAAAAAATGGAGGATGAAGAAAGAAGTGACTAGGGGAATGAAAGCAACACTGAGACTTAAAATATAATTAAGTTCAAAACTTCTGTTTGTTGTACAACTTAATAAATAACTACTCAACTTGTTGTTTCCCTAGCCTGAGTTCAAGATCCAAGTCTTCCATTGCGTGATGAAGTTCTACTGAGATTTCCACAGGTTGAAAAGGCAGGCCTTTGTCCTTTGAACATGGTCTGAGGAAAATAGGAAGAGAAGAAATGTTGTTTTTTAGTCTCTTGCAACTGATGTTTGGTGATGAATTTTGGCCAAACACGGTAGTCATACCCATAGACAAACTTGTTTCAACAAAATTACCACATTCCAAGCCTTTAAAACCGTACTCCATTGCTTGTTCTGAATTAGGAGACCCCATTTGTCCCAAGATGAATGAAGAAGAAGAGGAAGGTGAAAATTTATTTTCTTGTGTGGATATACATGAGAGTGATCTGGTCGTAGAAATTGTAGTTGCTTGGCTAGAATAGCTATGAGCATGAGTAAGACCACAATTGATCTGGGTGGAGATGAGTGGTGAAGAAAAAGGATGATTATTATTACCTAATAAGGATTTGATTCTGTGATAATTTTGGTAATGAGGGTTAAGGTTTTGTTTGAGCCTAGCCCTGTCCCTTCTGTGAATATTCATGTGACCTCCAAGAGCTTGTGCAGACCTGAACTCTCTCTTACAAAAGGTGCAAGAGTAAGGTCTTGGAGGCCACATGCTACCAACTGCATCTTCTGCAAAAGCCCTTTCTTCCCAATTGTTCTTTCTGTCATCTCCAATAATTGCTGGTTTTTCATGCTGTGACTGTGACTTCATCTTTTGTTCTCTCCTCACAAACATCAAACACTGATAGTGCTGAATTCAAGCTGACTGATGATGGAAAATATAAATATGATAATGGCTTGCTTATCTATAGGGAAGAATTAAGCCATGAAAATAGCAATGGAGTGATAGTGAGCATGTCCCTTGAAAGATAATTGAAAGCAACCATAAGGAGTCTATGAAGAAAAAGAAAAGTCTAGCTGTAAAGGTTCTGAATCTTTTTGGCTTTTCTAGCAGGTTACTGCTACTTTAGGAACAGAAATTTTTTACAACTACACGTGTGTTATTTGTTTATAAAATTCAAATTTAACGTCTTATTTCAAATATTTTATTGGAATTATAATGTGATTGCCATTGCTACCAGAAGAGCTTCTGTCTGGTTTTTTCTTAAGTTAACGACACTTAGATAGTAAAAATAAGCAATTCATTAGATAAGGTTAGAAGTATTAGTAATTTGAAGAATATGGTTATGAAGATAAAATATAAATTTGTAAATACAACTGCCGAACTTGATCCTTTAAAGCTTCCATGAACCCTACGGTTTGTGGTGGTAAGAGCTTTGACTAATACCAATGTTATGCATTCATGCAAGTAAAAGAGAAATAAATAAAAGAAGTACATATAATATTATATTTAGAATGATAATTTTTATAATATTAATTGAAACTGAAAAATGACATATAGGTCATTTATAATACTGAACCAGCACATTAGGCTATAGGATAGGCCCCTGTAACATTTTACCACTCCCAGTAATTGAAGTTCTTACATGTGGAAAAAATGTACCTACTCAAATTTCTTCATTTTTCTCTTCTAATTAAATTGTCTTCAAGGATTAAATTACTATTACCTAGTAGAGTTATTCCCCTTAAAAGAGGTTTTTTATATTTGTTTTTCAAAGGGCTGAAGTGTGTTCTTTATATATATATATATATATATATATCCCGTAGCTAAGTGTCAAATTTGATTTAATCTAAAACACTATAATCTTTTGCATGTTATAGACATTTCAACAATCTTATACTCTCATGTCAAATTATTAGTCTTAAAATTTAGGAGGCAAATGATGGTGGGTTAATTAGATCTTTTACTTTTTCCTTTTCTTTCACTCCATTCAAACACACCTAAGTTCATCTAGGGATAATTTTAAAACTTTTTAAATGAAAATTAGTGAAAACATGCTAAAATATTTGTTAAAAAAATTACCAAACTATAGTTTTAGTTGAGTAGAAAGGTTGAAATTCTTTTACATAAATTTTGATGTATTTACTTATAAATTGAACTTAAAATTATTTTTAGTCAATATCATATTTCTAATATATTTGTTTCACACTCAGATAATATATTTTAAATATAAAATCTAGGCATCAATATAATGATCCAACAATAATTAATTAATAAGATAAACTCAGCAAACAATAAATTTTTCTTAAATAAGTTTTGGATCACTCTTAATAATATATATTTTAAAAAATGATTTTAAATCTAACTCAATTTTATTAAATAAATTTATCAGATAAAATTTATATCCAAAATGATCTTATATGTCTCATCTATGTGAGACTTTCAACATGTATCAAAAAAAAATTATCTCCTTGATAGAGTTATCAGCATGATAAAAAATATAGGGCTACAACATCTATGTGTTAATCCTGCACATTTGGAACTGAAAGCCATTATAAGATATAGTATATAAATTGAGTTTCAAAAGCCATCATAATTAAGGTGGTGTAATTAATGTGTAAAGTGATAGTTTATTCCAAGTTATATAACTGCTGTCAACATTTCATTTTGTATGAACTTATTTTATAATTTAATTAATTCCTCAGAGTTAATATTTTAATCCTTATATCAAGATTAATTCACACCTCGCTTATCTATATTATCTGGATTAGTAGAGAGTGAAAATTTCATTAATTATATATAAAAAAAATAATGCTAATTGGAAATCATTTTAAAATAAATTTTAAAAATAATTATTATATAATCAGTAGTTCTTCCTGATATAATAGTTTATCATTAATGATAATGTAGTTTAAAAAAAAGGTTTAGACATGTTTAAAGTTCGCAATAGTATAATTGGGTATAATTTTATAGTCTTTTGGAAATTATTCTCCTTTTAGATCCTTCAAATTTTTATTTTCCTTTTACTGATTATCTATACTTAGGGATTTTTCATTCTTGCTTTCTATATTTATTTTTTAATTTTACCCTTTAAATAATTTTTTTAAATTAAAATATTATTTTATTAATTTTACCTTTTAACTTACTATTTTTTTAAAATTTAATATTTTTTAATTATAAAATTTCCTAACAATAAAAAATTATTTACAATAAAATAATAAATATTATTTATATTTATAATAAAATTATTTTTTATTATAATAACTTTGTCATTAATTCTAATTAGTTTATTTTAATTTTGACATTTTTAATAAATGAAGAATATTGATTATTATTGTTTTAATCTCTGAAAAACATATCAATCATTTGTTATTACTTTATATCATTTTATTGTTACTGCAAATGAATTTTATCATTTTATGATTCTCAAATATTACTTTTTTGAAGAGATAGGATGTAGGTGCTATTTGTTTTTTTTTTCTAAATGAAAATTTGAACATAAAAAAACCATGAAAACCTTTTGTTAAATTTGTATTAGTTTATGTACTGTACGATCCTTCATACCTCACATGTCGAACGATCCTTAGGTAGTACGGTTCTCCCTATTTTATATGTCAAACGGTCCTTAGACCGACCATTAGGCTTATAACCCTGGCCGATCATATGGTCCTGACCGGACGGCTATTTCTTATGCCGCCACCAGGCCAATCATTATGGCCGACCACATGGTCCAAACCGAACGGCTATTCCTAAGATCGAACGGTTCTTTTTAGGCCAACACCAGGCCAATTACCCCGTCGACCAGGCCGACCACCCATACTGAGCGACCATCCCGACCGAACAGACCGCATGATTAGATTACAAACGATAATAGCTCATTAAAGCCCCTAATAGAGATTAAGGTATGATTGAGCCGTCATCAGGCCCACGAAAGGTAAAAGCCCATTACAACCAGTATAAATAAAGGTCTCAGGTATGACTTCAGACCAGGATGCAATACATACATGCATTACTTACCGCTCGGTTACATTATTGACTTGAGCGTCGGAGTGCCTTTGACATGTGCCCGCCCGCCCTACGTGGAGGAGGACGACAACGACCACCTGGAGTGCATGGAGAAAAGCCCACTCGATCTTCAACCTAGAGCATGGAGTAACGTCCGTCCGCCCCAAGCCTCGTCCGTCCAGTTAGAAGGTTAACAGCCCCGTTCTCAACCCTAAAGAGCTTCGAGCAAGGATACGCCCGTCCGGTCCATAACGTCTACAACGTTCGTCCGCCCAGTCTTTAGCATCCACTAGTCTTTAGTACTATCAGGAATGTTTTAAGGGACCTCCACATCTCAACCGAAACAGTTTACATAACATGCATGCAGCGACAAATAAGAACTCGTGCGAAAGTTATGACTTCTTCTACAACATCTAATTTTAAGTTTATATCAAGTTAATGTTTGGGCCCTTATTTCAGTAAAAGGTGTTAAGATATGTCAAATATTCTATTGAAAGATATTAAGCAAAATATTATGTTAGTTATAATTTAGATATTATTATAATTTGTGCAAATTTGTGCACCTGTCATTCTTTCCTTTAATAGATGAAGAATTATAGGATCCTTGAATGTATATATATGGTACTCTACTCTTCGAAATAATACATTAGAATTATTCTTTAAACTTTTTATTATGGTATCAAAGCTAAGTTAGAGTCTATACTAGCGATATTTCTTGTTTCTTGGACATTTCTATTATACCCGTTGTCGGACCACTATCGGACCACCCAATTTCTACTATCACGCTCGAAATGTCTATACCTCAGTGTCAAGGGAGTGTGTTCGAAGTCTCGTATCGACTAGAGATATGGTCAAATTATAATATATAAGTGAGATGCGCACCTCACCTTACAAGCCGGTTTTGTAGGGTTGAGTTAGGCAAAAACTCACTTTCTAATATGGTATCAGAGCCAAGTTAGAGCCTATACTAACGATATTTCTTGTTTCTTGGGCATTTCTATTCCATCCGTTGTCGGGCCACTATCGGACCAACCAATTTCTACTATCACGCTCAAGATGTCTATACCTCGACGTGAAGGGGGTGTGTTGGAAGTCCCATATCGACTAGAGATATGGCCAAATTATAATATATAAGTGAGGTGCAAACCTCACCTTATTTTTTAAAAAAATAATTTTCATCATTATTTCATAAATGCAATATTTCTGATTTTTTTTTGTTAAACTTGTGTTTTGGCAAAAAATCATCGTGTTGTGTTTCCTTTAAGCAATAACAAAACTGATTTTCCTTTTTCAGTAGTTCACACAGATGTTTGGGGCCCTGCCCCGTAATCTACACATAATTGAAAAAAAATGGTTTATCAGTTTTTTGATGATTGTACTCGGGTAACTTGGGTATATTTGCTTAAACATAAAAGTGATGTGTATGATATGGTTCGTTCCTTCTATCATCTTATTGTTACACAATTTAACACATCTATTAAGGTCATTCAATCAGACAATGGAGGGGAATATTTTAAGACCGAATTAATAGAGTTCATGAACTCTAAAGGCATTTTGCATCAAACTACATGTCCTTATTCACCACGACAAAATGGAGTGACTGAGAGGAAAAATAAACATATATTAGAGGTGATAAGATCACTTTTGATAGATGGTAATGTCCCATCTCATTTATGGGGTGAGGCTGTGAGCTCTGCCGTTTATTTAATTAATCAAACCCTTTCTAGTGTGCTTAACTTTCGAAGGCCTTTTGATGTGTTGTCTGATCATTGTATCCTTCATCCTATAGTTTATTTACCACCTCATATTCTTGGATGTGTTATATAAGTTCACTTACACCCACATCAACGTACAAAGCTTGAAGAACAAGCGATCAAATGTGTTTTTGTTGGGTATTGATAAACTCAAAAAGGTTATCGTGCTTACCATCCACCATCAAAGAAATTTTATATTTCTATGGATGTGACACTTAATGAGCATGAATTTTTTTATGTTGATTCTCCACTTCAGGGAGGCAATGAAAGAGAAATGCATAATCATGATGTTGGTATGTTTGATTATGAAGATAAATTATCGTGTGAGGATCATTCTGCAAGAAGTGAGCCAATCCTAAATATGAACCCCTCTTTTCTGGATAATACAGTGTCTTCTAATCATAACCAATTGGCTCAATCTTCTCCACAAGTTCAGCTTAACTCTTCAGAGGTACCTTATAATCCTATCTCTGATAATACTAATTTAGATGGAATTGATCATGAAATTGATTCTTGTTTGCGTGAGACCATCAGCACACCAAACACTGAATCTGCTACTGTTCAATATATTATTCCACCTCGTTCTAATCGTGGTCAACCTCTAGTTAAATATGAACCAGACCTCCAAGCTAAAGTTAAATATCCCATTAGTAAATATGTGTCATCTCATAGGTTATCTAAGTCATATGCATCATTTGTATCTAAATTATCTTCAATTTCTATTCCTAGTAATATACAGGAAGCTTTGGCAGATCCTAGATGGACCGAAGCAATGGTTGAGGAGATGACAACTTTAGAAAAAAAACAACACTTGGGATCTTGTGTCCTTACCAAGAGGGAAGAAAACTGTGGGCTGCAAATGGGTCTTAATAATTAAGCATAAAGCTGATGGAACTATTGAGAGGTATAAAGCATGACTTATGGCTATACACTCAGTCTTATGGTGTAGATTACCAAGAGACGTTCGCACTGGTAGCCAAGCTCAATACTATGAGAATACTTTTGTCGCTAGCTGCAAACCAAGATTGGCCTCTTCTACAATTTGATGTGAAAAATGCTTTCCTACATGGATAGAAGAAATTTATATGGATTCTCCACCAGGCATGACTGATTCAATTGGAATGAAGGTTTGCAAATTAAAGAAGGCTCTATATAGATTAAAACAATCCCCAAGAGCATGGTTTGGAAGGTTTACCAAGTCTATGAAGGCTTTTGGCTATAGAACAAGTAACTCTGATCACACCTTATTTTTTAAGAGAGGAAAAGGAAAAATTACAGCTTTGATTATATATGTAGATGACATGATTGTTACAGGAAATGATCAAGATGAGATTTCTAGTTTACAACAATACCTTGCATCTGAATTTGAGATGAAACAACTTGGAAACCTCAAATATTTTTTTGGTATTGAAGTAGCTAGATCAAAACATGGTATTTTTCTATGCTAAAGAAAATATACTATTGATTTACTATCGAAAACTGGGCTTCTTGGGAGTAAACCAGCTGATACACCAATTGAACAAAATCATAAACTCTTTCAATGCTCAAATTCAGCCAGCATAGACAGAGGAAGATACCAAAGGCTGGTAGGAAAATTAATTTATTTGTGTCATACACGTCCATATATCACCTATGCAGTGAATGTTGTTATTCAATTTACGCATGACCCACAGAAGCTTCATATGGATGTTATTGAAAGGATTTTGAGATATTTGAAGTTCGCTCCTGGAAAAGGAATTTTGTTCTCAAATCATGAAAACTTAAAGGTAGAAGGGTACACTGATGCAGATTGGGCAGGTTCAAAAGATGATAGAAGATCTACCTCTAGATACTTTACTTTTGTAGGAGGGAATCTTGTAACTTGGAGGAGTAAAAAACAACCTGTAGTAGCAAGATCTAGTGGTGAAGCATAATTCAGAGGCATGACACTAGGTGTATGTGAACTTTTGTGGATTAAAAATGTGCTATCAGATTTGGGCTTTAAACAAAAGGAAGTTATGAGTTTGTACTGTGACAATACTTCGGCTATAGCAATTGCTCACAATCCTGTGCAACATGATAAAACAAAGCATGTGGAGATTGATAGACATTTCATCATAGAAAAGCTTGAAGCTGGAATAATTTCATTTCCTTTTGTAAGATCAGAATTGTAGTTGGCTGATGTTCTCACCAAAGGAGTGTCAAGAAGATTGTTTAATGAGTCTCTATTCAAGTTGAAAATGTGTGATATTTATGCACCAACTTGAGGGGTGTTAAGATATGCCAAATATTTTATTAAAGGATATTAGACAATCAAATATTATGTTAGTTATACTTTAGATATTATTATAATTTATACAGATTTATGCACCTATCATTTTTTTAATAGATAAAAAATTATAGAATTTTGAATATATATATATATATATATATATATATATATATATATATATATATGATATTTTACATTTTGAAATAATATATTAAAATTATTCTTTAAATCTTTTATTAAAACGAAGCAGAACATTATATCAGAGACAACGACTCATGTATATGATATTAAACAGGTTGGACAGATAGTACAGTTTTCCTTAAACAAAAGCCTGTCTTTTACATCTTCTGTCTTTTCTGTATCAGCTGCAACTTTTTTATAGTAAGAGAAAGTTAATATTATCATTTATTACTATTAAACTACTATTTCAGAGAATATGATAGTTTTTACACCGGCTATATTACAAAGACTTCAACAATTTTTCAAACAATCTCTAATCTTTCATTTTTAAAGTGTTTAATTTTTTTTTCAGAGAGATTGTGTTCGCAAGACAACTTACGCTTAAGTTAGTCTTTTATATCAATAAAGTATTAAATTAATGAAAATATAAATAAAATATTTTAATAATTATATTATTTATAATATTATTTATAATATTATTTATTAGGTTTATGAATCTTATTTTCGTAAGTGTAGACTTAAACTCAGTAACCTATTTACCTTATCATAACAAAGATTTGATTATATCTTCAAAACAACTACAGAGTAATCAATACGTCCTTGTTAGAGTAGACTGACAAAAAATCGATCAGATCACATGCCATGAAAATTGGACATATTTAAATACAAACATTTAAAATGTATTCCATTATAATTTACGTTACTAGTCTAAGAACAAGATAAATAATAATGTGACAAAGAAATACTCCTACATAGACAATACATTTAATACAAACAATGATATAATTAATTAAGTTGCATTTAGGCACAGTTCTTCACTCATGACAGAAAACTTCTTCCTCTCCCATGCATATTTTTTTCCTCATGCATGCATGATTCATTTTTCATTTGTTGAGAGATGGATGCTTATTCTTTTTCGGTTTAATAATATCATAAGTCCCTCTTTTTGTCCAAAATCTTAAATAGATTCCTTTTCTTTTCGACGTATCAATTGAGTCCTTTTTATTGTTAATTTGATTCCGTTAGAGGTCTGCCGTCAAATTCAGCAAACGGTCGTTTAATAATTGGTAACGTGACATGCTCACTTAAATGTGTAATGACATGTGGCATTAAAATTGATTTTTGTTTTAAAAAAATTAAGGAGAGAGGTGATATCACATAAAGTGAAGGGCAAAGGTGGAAAAATTAAAAAATTTTAGGGCTTCTATGTGTAGGCAAGCTTGAAACTCACAGAAGCAGCTGACTTCCATCTCTTGTAGACAGAAGTATGGCGGAAGAAGGAGGAAGTTGGTAGCCATGAAAGCATCCTCTCTAAGAGATCTTCATTAAGGTCATTCAGAGGAAAGTCATTCAAGTGTAAAAAGTCTTCATTTTTTGGAGACTTTCTTTTCCAACTGTGTTCCTTTGGCCAAAAATTTGGAGTAAACAACTGCAGAAACAACAATAGTGTTAAGACGTTATCAAAAAATCAATCTTTTCACTTTAATAGCTTTTATCAATCATAAACACCAATTGATGTGAATTAAGACTTTCAACTTAAATGGGTAACGGCAAAAGTTGTTTATCTGCACCCAAAAAGATCAAAACTTTCCCTATCTTTCTCCAACCCCTGAATTTGCAAGGCTCGTTCTTGAATTTTGATAAGTTGAAACCCGTCCCGCACCCGCTCCACTCATAAAAAGAAAAAACCTCACAAGCTATACTTTAGAAACAAACATGAAACCAGAGACTTCAAAATCCAAAGAAATTTTCCTGTTTTCCCTTTCCGACTAACCCTATTAGCAGAAATCCACGTACAAGAAAAGAAAATGGTAGAAAGAGTTACTCTAGACATTAGAAGAAGGGGTGAGTAAGCAGCAAAGAGCAGAAGAATAATAATGACAGAAGAACAAAAAATCAAGGGTTTTCTCCTTCTACCACCGCATATGCAATGGGCAATAAAACATACAATGCGATTTTTCCCCTTCACATGAACAGTAATAATAACAACCTTTCCCCCAATATTTTCCCCCAATTAAAGGTGACAGCCCTAAAAATTTTTAATTTTTCCACCATATCCTCGTTGCCGGAATCCAACACAACCGACCCGGAGCTCCTCTTCAAGCTCTCGCTACGCGTCGCCATTGACGAGCTCTCCAGCTTCCCTTCCAAGCTCCGTGTCAAACTGCATACAGAAGCCCTAAAATATTTTAATTTTTCCACCTTTGCCCTTCTCTCCATCTGATATCACCTCTCTCCTTAATTTTTTTTAAAACAAAAATCAATTTTAATGCCGTATGTCATTACACATTTAAGTGAGTATGTCAGTTACCAATTATTAAACGGCCGTTTGCTGAATTTGACGGCAGACCTCTAATTGAATCAAATTAACAATAAAAAGGACTCAATTACGCCGAAAAGAAAAAGAATTTATTTAAGATTTTGGACAAAAAGAAAAACTTACGGTGACATTAAACCTTCTTTTTCTCATGTCTTGAATTGTAATGGTGCATGTTTGGTTCTGCTTGAAGTCATAAATGATCTGCATGAAACCAGAAGCTATTAGAAATAGGTTCTGCATTATTACAACATCTGACATGGTTTTATTGTTTTACCATTGTTATCAAACTCTATGGATGGATAGGAGTTGTCTTTTATATGCGAGTTTTCACTCAACATGAAAGGTGATAATCAATTAGCATGCTGCTACTTTTTACAATTATTTCAATTTTCAATTCCATGTGACGTTACTGTGTGATTTGTATTATATACCAACTCACATTATTGTCCACCATACACTGTTTATCATTCACGCGGCTAAATTCAAAAAAACCATATGTTTTTCATACGTAGTCATATATTTCAAATAAAATATTTTTAATATTTTTACAATATATTTTATGATATAATATTTTATTATCATGTTTTATTATGTTTTTAAGATATTTATAATTGATATTTTATAATATAATAATTTATTATTAGATTCGATTGTGTCTCTAAGATATTATAATTATGATATAATAATTTATTATCTAATATGGATAGTATATAATACTTGATTATTTTCAAGTAATAAAATTTATTTAATATATTTATTTACTTATTATCCTGAAAACCTATAAGTTATAAATATATTATCTCATCATCTCGTCATAAGAAATAAACTCAAATATTTAACAATATCATAAAGAGCCATATGAAGACAATCGTCCAGTAAAATGAAAAACTTTAGACTTAACACCCAGAGGACCTATTGCTTTGAGCTCAACACTACGAGGAGCTCCCTGCATGAAATCAGAAGCTTGATAATCAACAATAATCCTTTTAAAGAACATTCTCAAAAAGACACTCTCCAAATCTAAAATAGACAGTGGAATCTCACAACAAATAACATTTACTCAAAACGGAAAAACACCTCCCACATAGTTTAGGGAATAAGAATCTTCTTCTCCCTAAAGGGAACACAAGTCCAAGACTACAACTTGACACGTGAGTAAACCATTCTCACTCTAGGCTTTAGTGGCCCATGCTAGCTGGGAAATAAAAAAATAATGATATCATGACACACTTTTACATTCATAGAATACAAAGATAAAATAATAATAAAAGTGTAAACTTTTTGTATTTTTTCAAGTAAAAAGAAAATAAAATGTAAAAAGGATAGTGTCAAAATGAATGTAAAAATTTTAAGTTTGTGTTAAAAAATTCTTTTTTCAAATCAAAATATGCTCAGTTGACCACGGGTAACAATTTGATAATTGAATCTCATGAATGTGTAATCTTTTTTCTTTATTTAAGATGTTTTCCCAACTAGGTTTTTTTGCCAAGCAAGCTACCATTAACAAATATTAATAAAACTCTCATATATCAAAATAGTCCACAGTAGTACAATATTTGTTTATGAACTCGCACAATATGCCTCATTTCACACCAAACCGCTGTCTATTACAACGCGGTGGCAGAGATGTAATTAACGCGACATCATAGGACTCGGTTGCATGCAAAACCGAAACAGAACTCAGATATGACCTCGGTTTTTTGAAGAACTGGTGCCTAAACGTTTATGAAAAGCTGATACGACTGGTACGAGAGCTCAGGCTTTGGTTGACAACTTTATGAGTAGCTGATACTACCTCGGTTTATGATAGAACCGAGGCATAAAGCATGAGATACCACCTCGGTTTTGGTGGATCCGGTGTCAAAACTCTCTTCAGCTTCGATTCCTTCCTAACCCGAAGCATATATAGGCTTCTGATATTTCATTTTAAGTATCGTTTATTAGTTTCAAATTTCTCAGACTTTGCTCATTTCTTTTCGCGCTGTGCTTCTGCTTCTTCCTCTTTCTCTTCGCGCTCTACTACATCTGCTTGTGCTTCTTCGGTTCTTCTTCTTCGGTTCTTCTTCTTGGCGCTGCCGCTGCTGCTTCCTCTCCTCCACCAGCGTCGCCGCTGTGAGTCCTCCGTGGTCGTCGCTGCGAGTCCTCCGTGGTCGCCGCTGCGAGTCCTCCGTGGTCGCCGCTGCGACTCCTTCGTCGTCGTCACCGCTTCGCTTTCGTTCTCACCTTCGTAGTTGCTGCTACCGTCACCCTCACTCTCATCGTCGTTGGTGCTGCCACGGGAAGTTCACCTTCGTCCCTGTCGTTCTTTCTAGGTTTAGTATTATGATATATTTGATTTGGAATTTTATGCACACATTGAAAGTTAACAATCTAAAAATAATGTTTTATTCTTAATTTGTAGAGATGTTGTGCATATCTTTGTTGTTACCTTGAATTGGAATATTGTGTTGTTGGATACTAGGATTAAGAAGTAAATATAAGAAAAAGAATTTGAAAGTATTTTTTCAATCCCAAATTGAATTATTAAACGCGTTTTAATTAGTATTTGGCTTGTGGTGTACAAAATATATTTTACTTTCATATATATATATATATATATATATATATATATATATATATATATATATATATATATATATATATATATATATATATATATATATACATATATATATATATATACATATATATATATATATATATACATATATATATATATATATATACATATATATATATATATATATGGGTTTGCTAACACGCGTACGCCTGTTTTTCAGTTGGTACATTTTAGCAATGTGTACCGGATTTTAGTAGACAAAAATATCCTTATATATTATGGATTCCAAGTTTTAAGGTTAAGGGTATTTTAATAATTTTCATTTTCAAAACTTAAGAAATTGTTTAACAGCGAGTATTTCTGAATTTTTTTCCAGGTCATTACCAATTCCTTTATGCTTGTGAAAATTGGATAAAATTACATAAGACAAAAATTATAAGATGAAAACTCATTATAAAATCATTTTTTTGTAAGATTGTTTAACAACAAGTGTTTTTGATTTTTTGAATTGGGGCTACAATGGGGATGACAGAGAAAAGATTGGAGTGAGAAACACACACACACACAGACACACAGACACACACACACACACAGACACACACACACAGACACACAGACACACACACACACACAGACACACACACACAGACACACACACACACACACACACACAGACACACAGACACACACACACACACACACACACACACACAGACACACAGACACACACACACACACACACACACACACACACACACACACACACACACACACACACACACACACACACACACACACACACACACACACACACACACACACACACACACACACACACACACACACACACACACACACACACACACACACACACACACACACACACACACACACACACACACACACACACACACACACACACACACACACACACACACACACACACACACACACACACACACACACACACACACACACACACACACACACACACACACACACACACACACACACACACACACACACACACACACACACACACACACACACACACACACACACACACACACACACACACACACACACACACACACACACACACACACACACACACACACACACACACACACACACACACACACACACACACACACACACACACACACACACACACACACACACACACACACACACACACACACACACACACACACACACACACACACACACACACACACACACACACACACACACACACACACACACACACACACACACACACACACACACACACACACACACACACACACACACACACACACACACACACACACACACACACACACACACACACACACACACACACACACACACACACACACACACACACACACACACACACACACACACACACACACACACACACACACACACACACACACACACACACACACACACACACACACACACACACACACACACACACACACACACACACACACACACACACACACACACACACACACACACACACACACACACACACACACACACACACACACACACACACACACACACACACACACACACACACACACACACACACACACACACACACACACACACACACACACACACACACACACACACACACACACACACACACACACACACACACACACACACACACACACACACACACACACACACACACACACACACACACACACACACACACACACACACACACACACACACACACACACACACACACACACACACACACACACACACACACACACACACACACACACACACACACACACACACACACACACACACACACACACACACACACACACACACACACACACACACACACACACACACACACACACACACACACACACACACACACACACACACACACACACACACACACACACACACACACACACACACACACACACACACACACACACACACACACACACACACACACACACACACACACACACACACACACACACACACACACACACACACACACACACACACACACACACACACACACACACACACACACACACACACACACACACACACACACACACACACACACACACACACACACACACACACACACACACACACACACAACACACACACACACACACACACACACACACACACACACACACACACACACAATAATTTATTTCTCTTTGTACTATTTTCTTTTTGGTAAACTAAAACTCGTTCTTAAACAAAACTTAACTGTCTCAAAATCCAATGTTTCTTCGCTTAAATACTACACAGGTTCTCAGTTGGCTTCCGTGTTATATACAGGTGGGAGGGACCGTGCAAGTAATAATATGACCAGGGGATTTTATAAAAGTTACATGTCAAAAGATATTTTTTGTTATACATATGTTTATATAAATAATTGTTTAATATGTGTACTAATTATAAGAGAAAAAACATGAAATTATGAAGAGAAGTGATATTTGTGTAACTTGATGATAAGCATTCTCATTACTGACTTCGATATAATATTTTGTCATATAACATCTTTATGTATCTGTCTATAATAAATTAAGATAAATGTTAGACATTATCTAGTTAAAAATAGTGTATCGACAAGGGAATAAAAGTTAAAGTATATTAAAAGAAAATGCATTCCACCGTTTTCTAATATACTTCAATAATTTATTTCAACAAAATTGTCTATCTGTCGATAAATATCTTTTAAACAGCGGTAAGAACATCCTAAGATGCTCTCCATTCCATGGATTAAAGTCCACTACATTCTTGATGGATTGCATGAAAAGACCTGTACCTTAGTTATTTCTTTGTAATTTGTACCATATGGTGGGCCAATCCGCATCAAAATTGGACAAATTATTTACTGAAAGAATAGATAATAGTCGAAGGTAGTTAAAGATTAATTAATAAGAATAATGATCATTAATGGACAATTAATAGGTATATTAACTGTTAATAATGATCAATTAATAGATTTGATTGTAGTAAATTCTATAAATATAGGTTTGATGTCGAGATAAAAACATTTTTTTTCATAATTCAATTCTGAGAGCTGACTGAGAAACATATCTGAATTGAGTGTCGGAGTGTCTTCGGTAGGTTAACTACTAATCAGTTTGGAGAGCGTTCTTGGAGAAGTGTGGACGATCGTGATACGGAGCAAGCTAACGCAGGACGACCCACCCTCGACCTCATACTATTAAGCATTTGGCGCTCACCGTGAGGTCGAGGACTATAGAAGAAGCCTAGTTGAAACCACAAGAATGACGAAACAACCTAATCCGTTGGGTTTAGTTCAGGAGATGCAAAGATAAATGCAGGAAATGAAGGCAGACATAGCGACTTTGAGGATAGAGTGTCCTGCTGGGCAGAGAAAACAATCAGCCCAGCAATCAATGGTACCAACCCATGGGCCTACAGGAGAAAATGTTCAGACGTGGTACCGAAGAAAATGGGATAGGAGGAAAGTAGTGCCTTAGCCAGGACTACCAAAACGGCTCATCCTAGTCAGGTGGAAGGACTTCATCCGTTCACTATGGCTATCATGGAGGCACCAATGTTGGAAAAGAAAATGCCTCCTGTGTTTGAAAAGTATGATGGGTCAGCCGATCCGAATGAGCATCTTCGGTCCTTCGTGGATGCAATGGTAGTTTATTCACCAAGCGATTTAGTGTGGTGCAGAGTTTTTTCCCTATAGGGAAAGCTCTAGCCTGGTTTCATTCCTTACCCCCTAACACCATAAATGGTTTTGGTACTTTGTGCAACTTGTTCGGTCAACAGTACGCGTCTAGCAGATAACAAAGCTTAACATAATTAGCTCTAGTGATGATCAGGCAGAGGAAAGATGAGACCCTCAAGGACTTTATGGACCATTTTAACAAGATCGTCCGTCAAGTGAAGGATGTGGGCAAGGAGTTTGTGCTAAGTAACTTGACAACGGCCCTGAGGGTTGGTCCATTTGCCGATGTTTGTTTGGCCGCCAAAGACCACGGAAGAGTTGCAGGAAAGGGCGAACAAATTCATACTTATAAAGGAAATGCATGTGTTCCATAAGGGACAACAAGATGAGATTTCATCATCAGCAGGTCGTGACCGAAAAGAGGAAAAAAGATCGGTCGATCAGGACTAGGGATGGCAAAAAAAGTTGCACCCGCAGATACCTGTAGGTAAAATCCATTGCAGGTATTTAATATTTGCAGGTAAAAGGTACCCGCGGATAGCAGGTAATTTAATATCGATTAGTTAACGGATCGAGTTTGGGTATCACATTATAATTTCTTACTTTAAATTATTTCCTAACTAGGTTTTGTATTCTCTCTGCCATCAAATGAATAGCAAACCCTAAATCTCACTTTTTTTTCTCTCTAATTCATTCTCCTTTCAATCGCATTGCCGTCACAGAAGGAGGGAAGAAAATGAAGTTCAATCCTAAGGATTACTCTAGCCAGCGCAAGTGCTACAAGGCCCATTTTACGGGATTGGACCTATTTTGTTTCTAAAAATTATATGTTTTTCTTTTAATTTAATTTAGACATTTTTAAAAAAATCATAAAATATTATTTTTTAACTATTTGCGAGTTAAAAACGGGTATTCAACGGGTATCCGCGAATTAGAAAAAATTTGCGAGCTTTTTATGCAGGTATCCAGCGAGTAGCAAGGCGGTAGTGGATATAATTTTTACATGCAGGTCGGGTTGCGTGTAGGCATTATCCGTGCCCGACCCGATCCGTTGTCATCCCTAGTTAGGACGAAAAAAGAGGGGGCACAAACCTTAGGGATCTTCCTAGGGGGCCCAAGTACAATCAGTACACACCCTTAAATGCACCAAGGGCAAGAATTTTGGATGAAGCACTGAGTGTTGATCTGCTACCACTAATACAGAGGATCGAATGAATCTCTTGGGAGAAACACAACCATTCGGTTTGGGACGGTCGACTGAACAAACAACTTTCATTGGAATTGGCTTCACAGAGGACCAGGCTAAGATCATAGGCCAAGAATAAAAGTGGAATGGTGACCTTTTCACATGGAATGTCGTTGATATGCCCAGCATACACCCCAATCTAATGTCTCATAAGTTAGCCATTTTCAGGGAAGCTCGCCCAATGATGCAAAAGAAAAGAAGGTTGGGGGAGGAAAAGAGACAGGCGGTGGATGCCAAGGCCAAGAAGCTTTTGGAGGCAAGTTTCATCCGTGAGGTCAAGTATACCACCTGGTTAGCTAACATAGTGATAGTTAAGAAGTTGAACTGTAATGGAGGATGTGCACAGATTTCACGGATTTGAACAAGGCATGTCCTAAGTATGCTTATCCCCTTCCTAACATTGAAGGTTTGGTGGACGGAGCATCGGAGTACCGAGTTCTTAGTTTTCTTGATGCATATTATGAGTACAACCAAATTCCATGTATCATCCAAATTGGGAGAAAACAACATTCATCATCGAATGGTCTAACTATTGTTATGAGGTCATATCGTTCGACCTAAAGAACGTCGGGGCTATGCACAAACATTTGATGGACAAGGTTTTTGTCAGCAGATCAGGAGGTGTATGGAGGCTTATGTGGATGATATGGTGGTAAGGAGTCGCTCAGTAGAGGAGCATGTCAAGGACTTGGCAGAGGTGTTCGGTCAAGTGTGCAAGTACGGAATGCGCTTAAATCCAGCCAAATATACCTTCGGGATACCGGCGGAGAAACTTTTAGGTTTCATGTTAACAGCTCGAGGAATTGAGGCTAACCCAGATAATTGTAGAGCAATGTTGGAGATGAGGAGTCCTCAAAACCTTAAGGAGATACAACGATTAATGGGACGCCTGACATCTTTGTCATGTTTCATTCCAAGCTTGGCCGAGCATATCAAGCCAATCTTCAACATTATGAAGAAGAATGCCCAAGTGGAATGGGACGAGAGGTGTGAGGCGACTTTCATCGAGGTTAAGGGAATCCTTGCTAGTCCGCCAGTCATGGAACGACCGGATCCCGAGCACGATTTGCAGCTATTTCTGGTTGTTACCGAAGCAACAATCAGTGCGACACTGGTACAAGATAGACCAGAGTTTAAATTGGTTTATTTCATCAGTAGAGTTCTTCAAGATACTAAAACAAGGTATCAACAAGTAGAAAAGATTGTCTTGGCCTTACTCACAGTTGTCCGGCGCTTGAGACCTTATTTTCAGGAACATCAAGTAGTGGTTAGAACCGATCATCCTATAACGAAAATATTGAGAAAACCAAACTTGGCTGAAAGGATTATGGGATAGTTGGTGGAGTTATCTAAGTTTGGCTTACGATTTGAACCACGCAGGTTGGTACACGGCCAGCACTTAGCGAATTTCGGGACTGGGTTATCCATTGAGGTTGGAGACCCATCACAACCTTGAAAGTTTTTTGTGATGAATCAGCCGACCAACAAATGTCTTATGTAGGTCGATCACCAATCGATTTGGAGAGTGTTTTTAAAGAAGTGTGGATAATCATAATACGTTAAGCTAAGGTAGGATGACCGACCCTCGACCTCATACTACCGAAACATAATTCATTTGAATTTTCATAAATACAAATTTACAGAATTAGCAGTAATTAAGATATTCTGTTTTCAAAACAAAAAAGAATACGTTAAGGTTATCAGTAAAATGCTTCACCATAAGTCATTTTGTGGAAATGATAAGTATGACTGGTACACCATAATATAAAATGAAAAAAATAGGCAAATCAAAGCAGAAATCGTGGGCTTGAAATTGAAGTAAAATTATAAAAACTCTATTTGGACTCTGAAACAGTAGCATAAGTTGATAAATCAATGAAGGCATGCCCTTGGACGTTCAAATATATATATATATTTGTGACAATTTCAAAACTTGTGTAGCTTGCATCATACCGAGTAAATTACATCTCGCAGCTAGGTAAAGAGAATATCAAGTTCTGTACAATTTAGTAAGAAAGACTCAATAAATCTGCAGTTAACCAGCAAATGCGTGGTCGCATGGAGAGAGGAAGTGGTCTCTTTAAGGACCACACTACAAGGGTTCATTCTAATATGCCTCAAGCTATAACATACCTTCAACCAAAAACCGTACACTAGCATCAAGAGTCCCAGTGAAGATGTGAATGAGATCTGAGAAGTTCTGCATAATCACTTGAAGAGAACCCGGACAACCTCGGAACAAAAGAAAACCAATCGAGGACTGAGATCATGGGTTCAAAGGGACACCAAAAAAGCCAATTCAGGTAGCCAGGGGGCTGCAGCTATTATTAACTAATACCAGGTCCATCTTGACCTGCTGTTTCATTTGAAGACACAGAATTGTTTTCATCAGATACCAAACCTTCAACCTTTTCAGTCTGTTTTTTCTGCAAATCCTTGGAGTCTGACTCCGGGAACACCTCAGCTTGCATTGACGGAGAAATATTATTTATATGCAGCCATGTCAGTTCCCACAAACTACTTCCATCTACACTACTGCTCCGCACTAGTACTTGCCCCGTTTTCATAACAAGCACAGTGTTCTTAAGAAGCTCAGGCACAAGTTCGTGAAGCTTCTCGCTTCTCCTTCCTCTAATTTTCACCTTCATATAAGTTTCTAACCGATTTAGTACAGCCAACCATAATGTGCTGAAGTCTGGCAATTCTGATAGAAATTGGATTAACTGGAGGAAAACTTTACACAGGAGCTTCAGAGCGAGAACTAGTGTTCCTTCTATGTTCCGGTAGTCCTTTTGAGACTGTGTTTGAGAAATTTCAATCAGGTCATCAAGCACAGAGAAGATCACTTGATCGAAACATTGCAACCACAAGCTATGTGGGAGATTAATCCCCACTGATCCTGTCAAGCACTTTTGTAAAGATAACAACGCATGGTTTCTAACCTCCTCTCTCTGGTCCAGACACAGTTTTTTTAGTCCCTGTACGAGCCTCAACCACATGTCCCCAATATCCTGCAACACCTTTGCCAATTCCTCTTCTTTCGTTGCTTGCTTAGCATCATTAGTCCACTTCTCTAAACAACTGACAGACCCTGACATAAGATCAAGGGCCATTACAGACCGTTCAACCTGTCCAACACGAGATTCAGCAAATTGCTTCGCTGCATCTATGCAGAGAACATAATTAGCTGGAAGCAAGTGGGCTCCATCTGACATGATGAACAACAATGCATCAAAACCGGCCTCAGCTGCTTCCAGGTGTCTAGCAGTGATGGAAAGCAATGATGTAATTGTCCGCCATCCTAAATGAGATCTAATATGAGAGGCATTTGCCTTCATGAGGTGACTAACTTCCTGTGTTATCTGCTCATAGTATGCATCAGCAACACGAGCATCAAGCTTAAGGACAAGTTGCAGAGACCTCAGAAGTTCATCAGTAATGTTCTCTTTATAGGGAAGTAAGCGATGACAAATTCGTAAAAGGCCAAAAACAGCCTTCTCAACCAATGCACAAGGCATCATGGTTGACTGAACAACGTTGGAAATATGCTCATATACACCCTGCCAAAGAAGTTCAATTCTATCCCTGTTATTTAGAGTGATTGCTACCAGTAACTCCAGGCAGAAAACCAAAGTATCTTCGTCCTCAGATGTGCTGTTCCCTTTCTTAGGTCTCACTCCTGCACTAGTGATTGCTTTTGCAAGCTGCAATAGAGATTCGGCTTGCAAAAATTTACTCTCAGAGAATATGCTGTCAATGTGACATTTCTGAATTGTTTGAAGGGTGCATTGCTGAGCAGCAAGTTGTTCTTCACTAGGAACTGATTTTGGCTCTTCGGCACCTAGATACAAGAGTTGACTAAACCTGCTCATCAATCCAGAGGATCTCTTTGTAGTATTTACAGATGGAAGACGCGATAAAGATAAAGCATTAGTAGTACGCTTCCCCCCATCCTCAGTTTCTGTAGAAAGCTCTGACTCTTCTGCTGCATCACTGGCAATACGAGTAGGAAGAAGCCCTAACCTGTGAAATTTTAAGATGCAATCAAGAATATTTCTCCACCCTGTGCGGATGAAATCACCATACCTATTTGCAATAGTGAAAACTGTCTCAGTTGCCATTCTTGCTTTCATGTCTTCTCCAAAGGCTAGGATGGATTCCTCAACAGCTAATGGATCAAAAACAGTAACAAACTTACAAAGTGACACAACCAAATCATCCAGTATATTTTCAAGATGATAGTAAGCTGATATCTTTGCAACAGCTATGAATCCATCCATACATGTTTGGTATACCTCCGCATTCTCAGCATTATCAAATACCACAGAAATGGCCGCAATTGTTGGACCAGACAATATAGAAAACATATCATAATCAAGGTATGCTTTGGAATCAGAAACAATAAATGGATCAGATTTTTTCGACTTATGCTTGAGATAAATCCACCGACTTGGGGTCATTTCAGGGAAACCAGAACCTTGCTCAGGAGTTGTTCGAATCTCATTTTTACAAATTGAATGGTAAAGTTCAGACAGAAAGTCTCGAGGTAGATCATTGCCACCATTTATTCGCCTATTATTACGGATAAAATCCTCTTCTGTCATCTTGTTTCTGACCTGTGAATTGTGGTGATCTGTATTAAGCATTATAATTGAGTATGATAACAACAGAGCAGCATCTTTATTGGCTAGGACCTCTGGAGACTGTTCATAATATCGTTCTGAGAAAGCTTCAAGCACCCTCTGTATCTTCTGTGATTCTCCAGGCAGTCTGAAAGTCTCCAAAAATAGGCGTAGGGCAGTGTCTAACATCATGTCTTTGAAATCAAATGTTTTAGCAAATTCATGAAGAACCTCAATGCAGAATTCATCATGATTTCCTAGAAAATCACCAATGAGATTCTTATCCAACCCAGCAGTGTATCTGAAAAAGCAGGCAACACTTTGGGGATCAAGTTTGTCAGGTAAAAGATGTGTTCCTTGGAGAAACTCAAGACCTTTCTTAGTATCACGATTAAAATGATCAGCACCAATCATCAATCTTTTCTTGAAGTACTTTCTCCGGGATACAAAAGGAACCCAATTTTTTGGATCACAAAAATTTTCACACTTTTCCTGCCAGAACGGAGTATACTCTTCAAGATTCACAGGAGATTGTTCTGAACTTAAAGATCCATTGCCTATCCTTTCAGCCATTCCGTGCATAACAGCAATAAGACCCTCCAAAGCAAGAATATGCATGGAAGTCAATGGACTGTTCACAGGGAAAGCACTTTTGGACAACAAATTAGCAATGTCTTCAAAGACATTACTACAAGTTAGGTCACAGTCAAAGTTAGCATACATCTCCACCATGAATGTTTTTTGCCTGCAAAAGTCAACAAGGGCCTCCATGACAACTTCCTGCTGCTGATATGAAGCACCATATTTGCTTTGTGCAAGCCTCAAAATTACACAAGAAAAAAATGCTTCTAGCTGTAATTTGAGTTCTGTACGAAGATGATGATACAAATTTAGAACAATGCTACATACCATTGAAAGTACGAGAGGACTCATTGACAAACCAAATTGCATAAGATTGCGGAATAATTCATCCTGAATTAAGCTTAGCAATCTAGGGTGTTGGTGAAAGGAAGGCCCTCCCAACTCTATGGCTGAATTAATCAAAGTTAAGGCAAAAAGAGGCACATCTTCATCGAATGCTATAGTGTTAGAGCGAGGACTATTTCCCATATGTTCAGCAACGTTTAGCAAAGAACACAAAAAGTGAAATATTTCCACCATGCAGGGAATCCCATATGGTTCATTTATAAGCTGCAATTCATTCAGGTCAGCCTCTTGATCACTGCTTGCAATAGCTGTGTCTTCATCCAATACAGTGGCTGCCACATCACTCACAGTACTAGGAGCAATGCCTGTGGATAAGGGTTGACCATTACTAGCAGAAGTCAAGTTCCCATTGTCCAATTGTCTATTTGGAGAATTATGATCATTATTTAGCCCAACAATCTGTTGAAAAAGTGACAAAAAACTATCAGTAATGAAACTTACAAGTTTGTGGCATTGACTGTAAATATATTTGTCATGATGATACATGAAAACAATCTCTCTAACCCTATCTAGTAACAATGCATAAACAGCCTCTAACAATCATTTTCTTCTTTTTATCTTTTACCCTTTTGAGAGGTGCAACACAATAATGCACAACAAGGGGTCGGTTACTACCATACACACATAATTTTCACGTGGTTTTCCTAAAGAATATACTTTGGGATTTTGGACTATTTTAGGTAGTTTTAGGGTAACTCTGAGAGAGTCAAAGTCCAGCTAAGGTAACTAAATGCAGGGGTGGCACTACCTTATAGGTGCAAAAGGCTCTGACCACCTTAATTTGTTTTCTTTTGCAAAAATATATGCGTGTTTGTGGATATTCACATTTATTTTAAATAGCATGTGGAAGGGCACTTTTCTTAGATAGTAATATTTTAAATATAAGAAAGCTCAATAAATCAATTATTAGTCCCCTTCTTAAATTTGAAGGGAAAGCAAGAAGATAGGTCTGGAGTCATTTCGATTGGACAAGAGACTTTAAAGCCAGATTTAATCAGATGACCAACACCATACGGTATATTAGAGTATGCCTACGAGTGAGGTTTTAGAGGGAAAGAGAAGAAAGGGTAAACTTCTTAACAGATACACATATGTTTATAAAAATACATAAACATATAAAACATTAAGTATAAGTTAATTTATCCTTTTCTTTTTAAAAAAAAGGCTTAAGTATTTTTTAATCTCTACAAAATGAGCAATTTTTGTTTGTCACTGTAAAAAGAGTTTTCATCCCTTTAAAAATTTTAAATCTTTGTTTTTGATTCCTGTAAAATAATTTAATTTTTATTTTGGTCCACAATACCCTTTTATTTATTTTCATCCCACCAAAAACTGAAATCCCTCTAAAATTTTAAATCATTGTTTTTGGTTCCTGTAAAATGAGTTAATTTTTATTTTGGTCCAAATAAAACCACTTTCATTTAATTTTCACCCCACCAAAATCTGAAATCCCTACTTTTGCCCCTTAATATTCATTTTAAGGAAGATCAATAATATTCGTTTCAGGAATCTAAAAAATATTAGAAGTGACAAGCTAACATGAGACTACAAACACTAGTGAGTGTCATCTAAAAGATCACTTAGTTCGTTCAACATATAAATTGCCCTGTAACGTGGCTCGTGTGAAATCAAGACTAAAAATAAATTATTTCACATTTCTAACAGGTAAAAACCAAAAATGAATTGCAATGCCCAAAAACTAAAACTCACTCAAAATATATTTAAGCCTAAAAAGTTACCAAATTAAAGAACAGTTATTAATGATGACAAAATTTCCCCTAAAACCTCACTCTCAAATATATCCTAAAATTCCATGATTTTGTAGGGAATAGTAAATGCACGGAAATTGCAAAGTTGAAACAGGTAATAAACAGTAAAGAAGCAGATGGTAAATAAACTAACACATTCATTTTGAATGATTTCAGATTTTGTGAAATGAGAAAAGGTGAATAACAAATAATAGCCAAACAAAAATTCATGCATAAATTTGAATCGTACTTCTTAGCCCAAGGTCCCAATTTTTCCTTACAACCATTTACCTCCCCTAGAAACTGACAAAATTATCACAGGAAATAAATGAAATAGCAACCAGTAAGTTTAAGGTAACATAAATGCTATACCTCTTTCTGTAAAGCAGTGCTGCCATTATTTAAAGCAAGTTCTGCGTTGTCAATATCTTGAAGGTGAGAAAAAATACACCGAACAAGTTCATGCATTGTGTAACGTGCTATCCGCTGCAACAATTCGCTTTTGGTTCCTGCTTGATGAACTATACGGAAACAAGTATTTACTATGGTGCAAATATGTTGGTTACTCAGCATCATAGATGCTTTGCTCTTCACACATGCTAGAAGAACTTGTAATATCTTCATCAATACCACTTCTTCCGATCCAGGATCAGTCACCTCAAACCTGCAACTTGTAACAGCATCAACTACCAAGTGCATGGCATCCCCAACATTAACAGTATTTTGATCAATTACATCCAATGTCAAGATCTTGTAAACAGATGATAGAGCGACACCAGTAATTGGTGCACCGGTTTCATCTGATTGAATCACATCCAGAAAAGGCTGGAGATACAAGGCAGGGTTTATTACATGCCACTGATTCTGCCAAGAAAAAATTTGCTTCCTTAATGCCTTCAGAGACTGAACAAGGGAATGCTCCAACTGATCATCATCTGACATATAATGAACTCCCCATCTAACATTTCTTCTCATGACAGCCAAAACAGCACCAATTTCTGCATTGATCATGCATGCCACAGTAGTTTTGTCAGGATACTCAGCATCACACTGTCCAGATGCCTCTTCTATCGCATTGATACCAGTTTGCGTTTGCAACTTTACATGTCCCATTTTGTCAAGCAGATCTACCTGACATTTACCAATAGAACTTGCCAAGATGAAGCACAGCCATACAAAAGGCAATAGTGGTCTATGAAACAGGCAACCATCACAATGTGATTTGGGGTATCCACATGCCAAATTGAAAAACTAGTAACACATTCTATCTTCAACACAGTTCACATATGAAAATAGTCTACAAGAACCCCAAAAGTCCATCAAGACAGCATATGAAAAGTTAATAATACATGAGAAGACCACATAAACAACAATCATACAAACAGGAACATGTACATAGAAAAAAGATAAGGGTGTTCAACAAATTTATAGGAACAGATAAATCTAACTTTGTCATTGATCCAGTTGAAAAGTATCTCATAAATCTAAGAAGAACTACACATAGACGTGCCAATTTAAAAAACACACTGCATTTACTTGCTCAGTGGCCTAAGTGCCATGCCAACTACCCAATATTCAACCCACCAGGAACAAGCTACTCTTCTTACAATGTTACCATCATCAACTGTTACTCAGATTCCTCCGCCAAATTCAATCTCGGGCAGAAAATCCCGAATTCAGTTCAAATCTTAGATCTACAATAGAACATGAGCCTTTGGATTGAATCGGTTGTAGCACACTAACAAGTGATAATGATCTAATCCACTGAAACATGGCCCATTTTGAACTGAATCCAAAATTAAACACAAAGGGGACTCTAAATAGCGTTTATACCTTCGATTCCAACAATGAGATCAAGAAGACGAAAATTGACATCCAAATTGAAAAGAAAAAAAAAATAAAAAAGTGGGATTGAAAATGGAAGCAAATAAAGATGGCTAGAAAAAAGAAGAAGAAGAAGAGGAGCTACCGAGAGCGAGATCGGGAGTGTTAGGGCACAAATGGAGCTGGTGTGTTACATTGAAATCCTGGCTTCAAATTGAAATTTTCCTCTCAAATTCCTCTATAATGTCCCTTTCTCTCTCTTAGGATAAATTATTACAAGAATCACTAATTTCAATCAATTATGACCCATCGCCTCTGTATTATCACTGCAACAACACAACTGTTGTAATTTATTCTTCAATGCCGTATACAATATTAACAAGGTTCGTAAGATGTAACATTAATTATAGATGATAGAATGGTCAACATATTTTTTAAAAGAAAATTATCATAGGTACATGAAACTTATTTAATTTTGAAAAATTATGTAATCATAATTTAATAAAATTAAAAATAGTATATTAACAAAATTACCCACATTTACTCTAATTTATTTATTTATTTATAAAGTATTTTGTTAACGCTTAGTTTGTTTTTTTGGGGTTTTATCATTTAAATGGAGATGACACGGATGATTTGGTTTAGCTGATTTAAAGTAATTTGAGAGAATAATATTGTTAAAATCATAAATGTTTTGAATGAATATTCATACTCTTTTGAGACAATATTGTTAGAATTTATAACTGATGTATTCTCTCATAGTTTTTATTTTTAAAATATATAATTAAGAACAAAAAATGTATTTAAGTTATAATCAATTTTGATAGTGACATTATTAGATGTACCAAACAAGTTTCTAATTAAGGACTATAGGAATAATAATGTCTTTATAATTTCTTTTTGTTTTGTGTTAATCTTTTATTATATCAAAATTTCAAGAATCAAAATTAATGATAATTTAAAGATTAAATATATTTATAATTCTTGAACTTTCATGTAAGATTACCTTTTGTTTCTATTCAAAACTTTCTATCACTTTCATTCACACGTTACAAGAAAAGAAAATTGTTAATTATCTATATATTTTGTCTATCAATAATAAAAAAAACTATTAGTAATTTGAGTCCATTGATCGATTACTAAAAGGACAAAAAGATTGTTAATAAAATGTTTGTTAATAACTTTTACTAACAAATTGGAAAAATCTTCACTAATTACCAACAACAAAATTCATTAATACATATCTATTAGTAATTATTGATGGAATTTGGTCATTGATAAATATTATAATTTGGTTTCTTCTTCTTCTTTCTCTTTTTCTTTTTTCTTGTTTTATTCTTTTTTCTCCACTCCTTCACCCCTAACCACCACTATTGACATGCCCTACATCGTTGCTCTATTATTGCTTCATTGTTACACCACCATTGTGCCTTCGCCACCACCATTGCAATCAACTCTGGTTAGTCTTCCTCCCCTTCCGTATTCTCTTTTTCGTCTCATCTATCTTCACTTAATTTATAAAAGAGATAAATATGTTTTTTTATCCCTTAAGTATTACATAAAATTGGAAATGGGCCCTGGTCAAAACTTCATACCTCAACTCCAAGATTTTCCACCTATATCTTCACACAACAAAGAACACATAAAAACTTCATCTTCTTCTCTATTTTCTGATTTTCGCTTCTTCATTCATCAATCTTTACCAAAAACCCACACCATTTTTCCAAATTCACAATCTTCATCCTCTCCAACCAATACTTTTCAACATTTTCTCCCCGACTATCAATCACACAAAAATCATTCTCATTTTTCTTAACCCTTACCACTGAGAATTCTCTAATTTTGCACTTTTTTCTGTGTCTAAAAGTCTTTGTTAGTGCATTTTAGTTTCTTATTGTCTAGAATTATATTAGTTTTAGGTTTTTCTATTAAATCTTTATATTTGTAGAATGTTAGTTAAAAATAGGATTTTAGATGTATTTTTAGTATATTTTTACAAGTAGGAACTTAAATATTTTTCTAATTTTTTATAATAAAAGCCTTTTTCTTAATTTTTCTTTTAATTTTGAATAGCCAAAATACCCTTACTTCAATTACTGATTGGACCCTTTTTCATAATTGAATTTAAAATTTTAGATTGGACCAGGTTAAGGGCAGATGCGTACATTGGGCTGGCTATTTCTGATTTGGGCCCATTTTGAATAAGCTAATTGAAAATTGGGTGTTGCTCCCTCCACCACCACCCTATACTTCCTCCACCTCCCCACACTGTTTTAAATACAATTATATCCTTAAGTTAAAAAAAAATTTACTTTTACCCTATTTTAAATAATTTGAAACCCTGATTTTACTTTCCCAGCACCCACCCACGGAACTCTCTTCCTCTTTCCCCATTTCCGTTTCACCTCCCCACCTCCCGCACTTCCATTCTTTTTTCTTCGCAGTTTTTTTTTTTGGTTTGAAAGCTTTCATTGTCGCCGTGGTGTGAAGGAGCGTCACCGCCGTGGTGTGGAGGAACATCAAGGAGCGTCCAGAGCATCAACCAGCGTGAGAAAGTATACATCAACGGAGGTGACATCCTTTAGCGGATGTCCCCTAATAAAACAAACCCTAAAATAAAAAACGTAACCTTTAAACGGAGGTGACATCTTCAACGAATGTCAACATCCGTTTAAGGTAAAACGGATGTCGACATCCGTTTTTCCTTAAACGGATGTTGACATCCGTTGAAGGATGTCACCTCCATTTAAAGGTTACGTTTTTTATTTTAGGGTTTTATTTCAAGGTTTATTCGAATACGCACCTGGAGGAAGCACGACACGCACTGCACCACTCCACGAACTGCAACACGAGAGGGAGACTGCTTGATAATTCTTTCCACCACCACCAACCTTTGCAACTTGTAGTATCTCACAACGACGAAAGAAAGAGAGGAAGAAATATAATGTTAAAATGAAAGAAAAGTATTTTACTCATGTACGGGACTAGAATAGGTTATTAGTGAAATAGGTTGTGAATGGGTAAAATTAAAAAATAATAACCCTAAAAATAAAATTTTACTGAGGGGAAAAATAGTAAAGCGGGGGTGGAGGGAGAAAGGTGTGGTGGTGGAGGGAGCAACACCCTTGAAAATTATGCATTGAGTTGAACCTGTAAAGGAATGCACACGTTGGGCCACTGGAATTGGGCTGGCTATTCTACGTTTTGGGTTGTGCTGAATTTAGGCCTGTAATTAAGAAGAGAGGGTTTCTCCCTAAACCACCACGGACTTCTTCCTCCACTACCCTATTCCACAATTGCCCCCTCAATGAAAATTGAATTACCGTGGTTAAAAGGTTAAAAAAATAAAAAGAAATCGTTGAAGGAGTCAATGAAAATGGGAGATATGTTACGCCTTCAACGGATATCGACATCCGTTGAAGGTCAACGGATCTCCCATTTTCATTTACACCTTCAACCATTTCTATTTATTTCTTATAACAAAAAATTTTTTTATTCTTTATAAATAAATATATAATAATTATTAAATCAACTAAGAAAACAATTATAAAGTTCAAATAAATAAATCTACAAAAATAATAATTACTAAACTAAAAATTAAAAAAAAATAAACAAGAGAACCGCGAAGGCCTCAATGAAAATGGGATATTCATTGAGCCTTCAACAAATATCCATATCCGTCAACGGATATCGAGATCCGTTGAAGGCCCAACGAATTTCCCATTTTCGTTCAGGGCCTTCAACACTCTCTTCTTTTATTTTCTTCACAGACCACGTCCAAATACAGTAAACCAAACATAAACAAATTTAACATGTTCACATCACCTAAATATACATATAAACAGCAAAGAAATACATGTAAATGAACATGCAAACCATTAAAGGAGAAGAAGAAACCAACCTGGTGTCCAGTCACGAAACCAATCAAGCACGAAAGTTGTAAACGAGCACACCCCTCCGCAAACAAACCAAGCACACCCTCAATAAACGAACAAGCCCTCAGTGACTGGATAAAAGCAAAAAAAATTGAAAAAGAAATTGGAAGAAAACAGGAAAAGAAGGAGAAGAGAACACAAAGGAGGAAGAAAGAATGTTGAGATTTGTGGTGTGAGGGTGGAGGAGTGGGGTGCAACTGAGGGAAGAGTAAAAACGGAAATTTAAAAGGGAGTTTAGGGTTTAAAAAAAGTTAAAAGTTAAATGGTAAAAGTAAAAAATATTTACCTAAGGGTAGTTTTGGAAAATAAAAAAGTTGGGGAGGTGTAGGTAGAAATGTGTGGTGGTGTAGGGAGAAACTCTCTTAAGAAGGACGACGTCATTTTGAGGCTTGGCAGCTGCTTCCTTTAGAGTGCTCGAGCAAAGGCCTTATTTCCCATATGTGAAGTGAAACCTCTCGACCTAGGGTTCGCAATTTGTCAATAAATATCACGCTTGAATATTCTTCTTCCTCCTTTCTTCCTCTCCACCTTTAGCCGACACTATTGTTGTGGCATCCATTATTGCTTCACTACTGAATCATCTTTACACCAATATCATGCCTCCGTCATCGCCATCACAATGGACTCCAACTATTCCTCCTCTTCCTTATTCTTTTTTTCTCTTCTTCTTATTCTCACTCATCTCCACTTAATTTATAAAATAATCTCATAAAACTCAACAAAAATTTTAGCATTCTTTTAATTGATTGTTTTGTCTGTGAAAAAATCCATCAATAATAAGATTTATAAATTACTAACTAATTTTACCAATGAATTTTAAGATATATTATTACCAACGAATTTTACATGAATTAGTTAAAATCCAAAGTGGGAAGTTTACGTTATTTTATTGATAAAATTATAATTTACTAACAAAATTTACTGATAGATATATTAGTGGTGGAAATAATTATCCATAATATAAGAAAGGTTAAACCCCTCTAGTTGTCCCTATTTATGCAGGTTTTTCCCAGTTCGATCCCCGTTTTTTAAAATCCCCAATTGAGTCCTAAATAATGCTAATTTGAATCAATTGGGGCCCTACCGTTAAATTGGCTTAACGGGGGTTAAGGTTTTGCTGAGGTGGGAGGTTGACGTGTCAATTTTTTTAAATTGGCATTCACAGAGCTGTACGTGGAATTTAAAAACATTTTAATATTTTGATTAAAAAATTTAAAAAAAAGTTATCTTCCATTACAATCAAGCACCACCCAGAATTCATTTTCCATGTCCATCACCCATACCCTAAATTCAGCAATAGCTTCCTTTCCAACATCTGTAATTCCTGCACATTACACAACAATAATGTCCTGTTAATATTAAAACTTGAACCCTCCAAATACTGTCCATGGAAGTTAACTTAATAGAAACATATAGAAAAACAATCAACGGTCGTAGTAATAACCATCATCCAGAAATTGAAAGTCACCTCAGCAGAAGCCACTAATGTAAGAAATTCTCTGCGGTTCATTCCTGTGAATACCCTCGCAGTAGTAATAGTGGATTTCCCCTTGGTTATAGTGCCTGTTTTGTCAAACAGTGGATTTCTGGCAACCACTTTTCTGGGTATGCTCCTAGAGCCCCACGTCGCTTCACAAGAAACCTCAATTAAATCGGAAACCTTCTCTGCAAATCTCTCTCCCCAAGAAGGCTGAGTGGATCCAATTTGGGAAACTGGAGAACCAGCTGGAGAAGAAGCACTACAGAGGAGTCCGTCAGCGGCCTTGGGGAAAGTTCCCCGCCGAGATCCGCGACTCGAACAAGCGCGGGTCGAGAGTGTGGCTTGGAACCTTCGACACTGCCATCGAGGCCGCCAAGGCTGACGACCGTGCTGCCTTCAGGCTCTACGGCTCAAAGGCCATCCTCAACTTCCCACTCGAAGCAGGCGTGATGGACGCAACCGTTGAGGCCAAAGGCGAAAGGAAGTGGCGGCACCAGGAGGAGGAGGTAGAGGAAGTGAAGCCGGTGGAGAAGAATGAAAAAATGACAGAACAAGAGGTGAACTATTTTTGGGAGATGTTGTTAACGCCTAAGGTTGAAGATGATCAAGGTAAGGTTGAAGATGATGAACCCTAATTTGAGTTTCAATTTTTAGAATTTTTTTTAATTATATATTCCATGTATACAGCGTAAAGAAGGCCACGTTTAAAAAAATTGACACGTCAACCTCCTATCTCAGCAAAAACTTAACCTCGTTAAGTCAATTTAACGGCAAGGACCCAATTGATTCAAATTAGTACTATTTAGGACTCAATTGGGGATTTTAAAAAAACGGGGATCTAAGTGGAAAAAACCTACATAAATAGGGACAATTAAAGGAGTTTAACCTATAAGAAAAGTTGGTCTAGAGTGATGATGACTTCGGTAATAATAAAAATGAGGGAAAACATAAAGGTGAGAGTAATGGTGATGTTCAGAGGAAAACATGATGTTCCATAATGTTAAGAAATCACATGCAATTGCAATTGAAAGGAAAAACAAAAAGGGGAGGGGGCACTAACTTAGATAAAAGGATTTATGAGTGATAAATTGAAGGGATAAATGTGTCAATCTGATCTGTTTTGATTAATTCGTCAAAATTAGGTCGGATCAAGTTGACTTGTGATAGAAAAAGGACCAGAAATGGTAATTTTTCCCACCACTCTGTTTTAATTCTTTTAAAATTAAAAAAAAAGAATTGTTTACATATTCATATAAATTAATATTAAAATCATATTTAATCATATTAATATTTTAATTGAATGAATTAAAAGAACTATTACATTTACATGTTAAAAAATTCAACCTAGTTCATCTCGTTTTGGCATACTAGTAGATTGACCCGAAGACCACAAGTCATTTTTTCAACCTTAGTGAAAAATAGGTTGATTGAAGAAAAAGTAGAGGCTTGCATGATACAAAGCATTATAAGTGATGATCTACCTTTGTTTCATGAAGGATTGTTTGCTTGAAGTGATGGATTTGAGGGTGAAAGAGTGGATGAGTTTAAATGATTTCCAGAGTAAATTGAGTATTGTTTTTTTGAAAGGATTTGGAGGTGAATTTAAGTGAATTTGGAAATAAAATTTCTGTAGAATTTGACCGATGTGATAGATAAAAATATATTTTAATAGATAAAAAATAAAGATTAACAAATTTTCCTTAATAATAATAGTAATATAAAATTATGTTTATAAATAATATATTTATTAGTAAAAAATATTTTAAGTAGTAAAACAAATAAAAATTAATAGTAAAGTATAGTTTTTCTATTTGAAATATCATTTTTTAAAATGTATGCAATGTACGTTTATTTTCATTACTATTATTTATTAATTAATATTATTAATAAAAAATACATAGGATGAATTTGTACCATGTAGAATTGAATACATCACTTTTCATTTCTCATGAGCCATAAGTGAATTTAGTAAGGACAATATCGACATTTGATAATAAATCGCATCAAATCCGTGCGAATGATCCTAGATTAAAAAAATCAGTTATCACGTAAATAGTTGCTTTTAATAATTCACAAATACTTTAAAATGAAGATCAAATTAGCCCTAAATTCATCTTCGCCAATTCATGTTAACAGTAAACTACTTAAAAATGAACACATTAGAAGTTGTGAAACATGTGAAATAAACTCAAGTAGACTTGGAAGCCCATGGGGTTGTAATTGGAGCAAGTGTGGTTGTGATTACATCTATGAGATTTTTTTCTATCATTTTGGATGAAACTTTATTATTTTAGTCTTTGATATTAATCTCTAGATAGATATTCATGGTGATTTCATTCCAAACTCTTGTATCTTTTAACGATGTTAGATATGTGTATTAGTTGCAGAGTTTATATAATAAATTGTATTTCTTAAGCGTTGTTCAAGATATTTAGTTCATATCTTGCATAATTACATATTCGTATACTTAACTTGATTGTAAAATAAATTCACTAGAGGGTCAAACAATCTCTATAAAATTAAGTAAATTATAACTAGACTTTAAATATACTAAATTTCTGTCTATCAAAAAAATTGGTGTGGAATTTTATTTTGGGTATTTTTTTACCTATTTCTTGATATATTTTTATTTGCAAGAAACTTAAATACTTTGATTCTACTGTTCAAAGACAAGTTTTTAAGATTAATAATTAAGAAAAATAATTAAAATATCAATTCATCCTACTTAGTAACATAAAGCTTAATTTTACTTACATTTGATTCTATCATTTCAAGACAAGTTCTTAAGATTGTTAATAGAGTAAGAAACATTTTAAAACATCAATTTACAATTTTTTTTAAAAGAAAACTTAATCTAATGCGTAAAATTTTAAAAATATAGATAAAAGTATAATTAAGATTTTTTTTAATATATATATATATATATACTGTTACCATTTTTTTTCCATTATGTATTGTACAAGACCGAGATAATTAAGCTAATATTATGAAATATTTCATTAAATTACTTGTTTAAAGTCAAAATGCTGGAAAGAAAAGAAAAAAAAAAGTTCAGGTGCAACATCATTTCAAGAATGCAAATTTAAATGGTTAGAGTTTAGTTTTTGTTCCTTACACTTTAAAATTTATTAAAAATAACATAATTACAAAATTTAAATAAAATCGTTATAATTTAAAAGGGGTTGCTACATATATAATCACTAAAAAATCAAGTTACTTACTTTATAAAATGTAACTTATTAATAAAGATCGATTGCTCTTGACACTGTTTAATTTTATTTTGTGTATATTTTACTTGAAAATATTTTGTGAATTTAGCTTTTAACAGTTTCATCTTACTGGACAAAGATTCTTCTCAAGTATTTGTACCATGTAGAGTTTTTCAAGTGTAAAAATTTCAAGGAATTAGAGATGACACAATGTGTACTATATTTACATTTTAATAAATTTAAAAATTAAAAGGAAAAAAATTATTATATAAATTAATACTTTTGTGGGAAAAAAATTGAACTTTGAGTGAAAAATTAGTTATGGCTAACCGAAGATCTACAATAGTTTATGGGCATAAGTCTAGGAGTGTGTAGGGTGTTGCTCCCTCCACCTCCACAGCCTTCTCCCTTCACCTCCCCAATTATCTTTAATTCCAATTATATCCTTAAAGTTAAAATTTTTTATTTTTATTATTTTATTATTTTAATATTTAAATATAAACTAATATAAATATACATTATTAAAATACATTAAAAAGATATTCAAAAATAATAAATCAAAATATTAAAATATCTAATAAAATAATAACAGAAACATAAAATTAAAACAAAGCTTAAACGGATGACATCCTTCAACGGATGTCAACATCCGTTTAAGGCGAAACGGATGTCGACATCCGTTTTGCCTTAAACGGATGTTGACATCCGTTGAAGGATGTCATCCGAGGCTTCGTTTTCATTTTACGTTTTAGGGTTAAATGATTATTGGAAAGATTATTGGAAGGGTTTAGGGTTTAGGATTATTGGAAGGATTATGACTACGTACCTGGAGAGGAACCACGACAAACACATTACACCACAAACGCACTGCACCACGTACTGCACCGAAAGCAAGAGGAAGATTGTTTGATAATTCTTTTCACGATCACTGAGCTTTGCAGAAAAATATTTTACTCATACAAGGAACTACATAGGTTATCAGTGAAATATGTTATAAATGAGTAAAATTAAAAAACAATAATTCTAAAAATAAAATTTTACTGAGGAGCAAAATAGTAAAGGGGAGGTGGAGGGAGAAGGCTGTGGTGGTGGAGGGAGCAACACCCGAGTGTGTATGCTATTGGAAAGCTGGGCCTGTCCAATAAGTTTGGATAAATTGCAGGGTGTTTCTTCCTGCACCTACCTGTTTTTCTCCCAGCACCCATAAAAGTTGAACTCCCTAAATCACCCCTTATTAAAAATATAAGAAAAATTCACACACCTTATTATTAATATTTTCTGGACAGTATATTCCGGAAAATATCTTTTGAAATATTCCATAAAAGTCGATTTTATTTAAACATTAGTCAAACGAAATTAAAATGGGGTGAAATTTCTCCCTCAGTTTTTCTAAGTGTTGTAAATTTTTTTCAATTATAAAAATTCCATGACAATTACACATGCAATTTTCTTAGCTTTATTTTAACCTTTTCTATGTAAATAAAAAAAAGAAAAACATATGTTTTCTTTTGAATATAATTTTATTCATTTATTTTGACAACATAATTATAGTTTTGCACCACAAAAGTTTTAAGGATGTACTCACAATGAAGCATGACGAAGTACTACATATGTTAATAAGACTGATTACACTTTTATCATCCAAACTTAGTTTACATTATTTTAAAAATTTTGTGTATATTTATTTATCCTTTAATTTTTCTAAGTGTTGAAAAGAAAATATTCGTTTAATTAGAAAAAATTTCCTTCAAAATGATACGTTAAATATTCTTTAATTCTTTGTAATTCTTGAAATGCAAAAAAAAAATGTTTTTCTTTTAAATATAATTATTATTTATTTAACATAAACCTTTATCATCGTAAATTTTTAATAGCATTTTATTCTTCTCTCTCTCTCTCTCTCTCTCTCTCTCTCTCTATATATATATATATATATATATATATATATTATTTAACAATTTTTATAATATATAAGATGTAAAATTTTAAAAACATTTTATTTTTAATATAATTTAATTTATTTAACATGACAGCTGTTAAGTAATAGTCAAATTGTTTTAGCAACAACTCCTTTGGTATAGAAATAACATTATTATCCGATGGTTGAAATGTCCATTTTTCGTTTATGGTGCCAATTAATGTAATGGTTATTTATTTGATAAGTAAACAATTGACATTGCAAAGTTACTAATAGAAACAAAATAATGGCAATTATTAGGGATGAAGCATCATGACTAATAAATATATGCTTTGAAAAAGACATTAAATTGACATTAATACGCACATTTCAGATTTTAATGTTTCATTTGGAGGAAAAGTGATAATATTAGAAGGAAATAGATAAGGCTAGTTGTTAAAAATATGATATAAAACAAATAATTTCTACATGTATTATCAAGTCTTGTTTATGAAGTAATAAAAAGTATTACACTTATAAAATATGTGATCAATACAATATCATAGCTTTGATCAATATCTCATGCTCATTGAAGAAATCTTGAAATCCAAGTGTGAGTCTAAATCTCACAAGATAGAAATGAGAAAGTAGAACATTATATAAAGATAAAAGACTCATTAACTCATTGTTTTAAGGTTTTTGGTAAAGAGTGGTGTCAATCTTTTATATGGTTGAGCTCATATCTCATTTGGTGTTTGTATCTTTCTGGTGAACTCCCTCCTCATTAAACCCAACAGTGGTATCAAAGTCAAGTCCTGTTAAGATGAACGACAGTTGGAAAGGGCTATTCGTGGTTGTAGTTAGTTGGAAATGCTTCTGCTAAAGTGGAAGTGTACCTATGTGGAAGGGACTCACCCTTAAGGGGGAGATTGTTGAAAATTCAAGTGAGTCTAAGTCCCACATTTGATAAAAATGAGAAAGTAGAGCATTATATAAAGATGAAAGACCCATTAACCCATTGCCTTAAGGTTTTGGGTAAAGAGTGATGTCAATCTTTTATATAATTGGACCCAACAAAAAGTACCTATATACTAACAATGGTAATGAAAACGATAGTTAAATACAGAAAATTATACACCAAATATTTCATCAATTGAAATTTCATTCATATGAACAAATCATATTTAATAGAAAGAAGACATTGAAAAACTTAATGATATAACTATTCATCAATTTTGAGAAAAGCAACATTTATTATCATTTTATACGGTTGATAGAGACACTTATAATTTATACCAATAAAAATTATGATACTTCATTGCTTTATAGGTGATTTGCAACCACGTATTTTGAAGATTAAAAAATATGTATTATTATTGTTATTGTGAAACATAATCCTAAAGTTGTGTGATGAACAAAATTTGTGCGTTACATTTTAAATGAACATATTTGATGTTGAAATATTGAATATGATGATGCTAAAAGTATCTTTCTAACTAAGATCTAAACATAAAATAACAAAAGGAGCAAGTCTTTCCTTTTATACTTACTATAAACAATCAAAGACAAATTATACGACCATCGATTGTGTTATATATATATATATATATATATATATATATATATATATATATATATATATACTATTTTATATATATCGCAATCAAATTATAAATTTATCATATAATATAATATTAGAGATATTTAGAAAACCACGGACATAAAAAGTAAAAATATATCCTAACATAAATATAAATAATAAAGATATAAAGATACATTTACATTCACAAACAATATAAATCACAAATATAAATATATATACAGTGATAATGTGTAGTTGGTCAAAATGTAATTCAGGTCATATATATAAGAAAAATAATTAAATGTGTTATATTATATTAATAACTAAATATTAAAGTGATTTAGTTAATTATATATGACTAAAAATATATATGTTATGAAATATTAATTATATAAATATTATATATAATATTTTAATTTGATTAGTGATTAAATTAAAAATATTAGTTTTTAAATAAAACAAATTAAAGATAACATAAAGGAGTTATAGTCTTCAAACACATATTTTATTTCTATTTTTTACACACACACACACACACACATATATATATATATATATATATATATATATATATATATATATATATATATATATATATTATTTCCAATTGTTAATCTAAATACATTTTCGTTTACTATGTGAATATTGAAAATTGTTCAATTTATTAAAAAGTTAAATTATTTATTATTGTTAAAAGAAGAATAATGAGTAAAACAAAAACAAATGAATAATTGTCACAGAGAATCCAGAATTGTCGCGCACGCCACGAGTTGCGCAAGGCAATGCCTCGTTGTGTCTGTCCTCGTGCCTCAAACTCAAAATCAGAAAATTTGTAAATATTTTTAATTATAATTCAAAAATATTTTAAGAATTACTTATCCAAAATATATAACTTTTTTTAATAGAGAATAGATGTTAAAAGCACTTTCGACCAATTTCCAAACGCACTTTAAAACCCTTTTTATGTATTTTTCTATACAATTTTAAACACAAGGATATATGTTATATATATTTTGAGTGTTTCATCTTACACCTCCAACATCTCATCCTGCACCTCCAAAAATTTCATTTTTAACCTTCTGACATATGCACCTCCAACTTTTCAAAAATTTTATTTTTTAATAAATATATTTTTATTTTCTTCTCTCTCTTATTAAAGACACTTTAATAAATACATTTTTATTTTTTTTCTCTTTCTTATTAAAGTTCCTCTGCACCATTTTAATAATAATCTAATTTAATTTAAAATTTAAATATTATTTAATATAATTTTATATTTTAATAATTATTAAAATATGATTTATATCATAATAATAGTTATATTAAATATATAAAAATCAAATAACTAAAATAAAAGTAATAATGATAAAAATAAAAAATAAAATAATAATAACAATAATATAAAATTTGCTTTAATATATTCAAATATATTAAATTATATTAAAATATTACAATAAATTAAACATTTATTAAATTTTGAATAAAAACAAAAATTTTCAAAAACTTATTTATTGGATACCGTAAAATATGTTGATAGTTTTTTTTTAAATTTACTAAATATTTAATTTAATTAAAAATAATAATATTATTTATTATATTTTTCTAATTTAATATTATTAAAATATTATTTATATTTTATAATAATTTTATTAAAAAAGTAAAATAAAATAACTAAAATAAAGTTAATAATAATGAAAATAAAAATAGCATTGAAAATCACATAAAAGATATTTAAATATATTATATTATATTAAAATGTTAATTTAATTAAATAATTATTAAAGTTTAAATAGAAAATAAATTTAAAATTTGTTAATCGGATATAGAAATCCGATAACATATGAATCGGATATGGGTATTCGAAGTTTTTAAAATTTTGTTTTTTATTTAATTTTAATAATTATTTAATTTAATTTAATAATTTAATATAATTTAACATATTTAAATATATTAAATGTCATTTTAAATATTATTATTATTACTTTTAGTAATTTTAATAAAACTATTATAAAAATATATATTATATTTTAAATAAAAAACTATCCAATAAATAAGTTTTTAAAAATTTTGTTTTTATTTAAAATTTAATAACTCTTTAATTTATTGTAATATTTTAATATAATTTAATATATTTGAATATATTAAAGCAAATATTATATTATTGTTATTATTATTTTATTTTTTATTTTTATCATTATTATTTTTATTTTAGTTATTTGATTTTTATATATTTAATATAATTATTATTATGATATAAATCATATTTTAATAATTATTAAAATATAAAATTATATTAAATAATATTTAAATTTTAAATTAAATTATATTATTATTAAAATGGTGCAGAGGAACTTTAATAAGAAAGAGAAAAAAAATAAAAATGTATTTATTAAAGTGTCTTTAATAAGAGAGAGAAGAAAATAAAAATATATTTATTAAAAAATAAAATTTTTGAAAAGTTAGAGGTGCATATGTCAGAAGGTTAAAAATGGAATTTTTGGAGGTGCAGGATGAGATGTTGGAGGTATAGGATGAAACACTCTTTCTCTAAATATCAGTTTCGTTAATTACCCTATGACTCTTAGGTCCCATCATTGCTTACTGCACTCGTAAATCCGATATTGAGTGAGATGTAAAGGATCATAAGTGTCCTTCCACTAAATTTCATGTTGCTCTTTAGTTAAGAGGAGAAGTGAAATAAAAAAAAATATCATCATATTTTAACAATTTCTTTTAATAATTTTTTTATAATAGATGTGTCACTATTTTATTATTCTGTATATTTGAAACGAATCAATCACAAGTTACTACATAGATTGTTGTAAAAAGGTTATTAAAAAGACATTTTTTAAAAAATTAAATGATAATGATATTTTTTATTTAGTGAGAGAAAATATGAGATAAGAAGAGTATGTCTCTATTTCTAGAAATCAAATTTCTATTTTTTAATACTATTTTGCAATTTAGAATATGGTCTTGCAATTTACAATACACTATTAAATGTGAAATATCAAATTAAAATTCTAAATTTAATTAGAGAGCAACACTGATGACAATGTATGGAAATATTTTTCTTATTGTTTTCTTATTCGAACAATGTAATTAGGGTACTTATGAATATGAATTATTAGTTCCATTATTCTTTTGTGATTTATAAAATAATACAAGAGTATAGATTTCATTTTCATTAAATAGATATTAAATTAAAAATTATATTTATTAGGAATTTGTTTTTTTAGATAAATAATCGAGAACACACTTGTATGACTTTATATTAATACTTTCTATACAAAAATTTGTTTGAACTAGTCACAAAAACTAATAATCGATTCTAATATTATTTATGAATCTTTCAATAAAATAATATCAAAAAAACATAATATCAATTAGACATCAACTTAACCCACACAAAAAGAATTAACATTATTTCAATGAAAAATCTTAATGAATTTATGAGTATTATTTCCATATATATAGCTCAACTTTCTCATACCTTACACTTATAAAATTTAAATATACATTTAAAAATTCCAACATATAACATTTTATGTGAAAAAAATTAACATTTTAAATATTATAATTCAATTACATTTAATTCATTTAACCTTTAGCTTCTATAATATTATTTTTATTAATTTATTTATTCTCATAATTTCTATAAAAAAAGAGTAAAACATTTACATGTATTTGACATATAGTATGGTGGATTTTAGCAAATCAAATTATCTTGTATTGATTTGGGATTTAACTTCTAGTGTGTAAAAATTACTTCCAATGTTGTTACAAAATCAGCAATTTAAAATTATAATAAAAATGAATATAAATTTAGTAGATTTAAAATTAGTTACAATTACAGTAATATACTTTTTAATGTATGACTGATATTATACTTTATTTTTAAAAATGAAATATTTTCATTTTTAAATATTTAAATTCGTTTGTTTGAGTGGAAATTTAACTTTTATTTGATAAACAATGTTTTTCTTTCAAATTTCGTGGAAATAAAATAGTGATGAAACAATAACTCTTACTAAGAAGTAATCCACCAAAATTTGTAACATAAAGTCGTTGGTAACAACAAAATCAGTTGACACTTTACATTTTAGTAAAAACAAATAAATTACTTATAGAAAGGTGAGTCCTTATTCATGGACAATTGAGAAAAAAGTGAGTAATAAAATTTAGGTTTAATCATTCAGGAAGTCTCTATTTTTGGGCAGAATCTCAATTTGATCTTTTTCTTTCTCGGTGTCTCAATTGGGTCATATTTTTGTAAAAATTACAACAATTCGGCCCTTGCCGTTAAATTGAGTCAAACAGTGTCAGTATCTTATAAACATGGCACGCTGTACTGATTTGTACTGATTTTTTTGCTTGACGTGGATAAATGATGTGTATTAAGATAGTTTTAAAATTAAAAACTTTGTAAAATTAGGAGAAAAGTTAAAGGACAGAGTGGAGGGATTTTAAAACCCAACAAAAAGAATTAGAAGCTGATTGACAAAACAAGAAACTTCATCAAAAATTTCAAAACAATTATTCAGATCAAGGCATGAGATATGCAATTTTCCAATAAGCTTTACAAATAAGTAAATAACATACACAATCAATAATTACAAATCCAAAAGTAAATGACATCCAGGCATGAGATATGCAATTTCCCAATAAGAAAAGATTAAAAATTTAACCTTGGGGAGAGGAAATAGGAAATAGGAAATAGGAAATGGGGTTTGAATATACGAACTTACTTTCCCTCATAGACTTTAGCATGAGTTCCCTCTCCAATCTGTGGCCCAACAAAGAAATGCTTAGGATCAATCAACCATTTGGGGTCCAATCTGAACTCATCAACTGAGTAGAACCTAACTCCAGATTCCATTTTGTTTTTCTTTTGCTTCTGCAATAATGGAAAAAGATTTTCTCAAGTAAAATTCTTCATGAGCCAGTAATGAGCCTCCAGCTTGGCAGAGTGAAATCAGATGGAAGAGAACCCTAGAAGAAGGGAGGCATTAGAAGAAGGTGGATTTGCAGAAACCACATCTAAAAAAGTCAGTGAAATTGATTGAACTTTGCAATTTGTCAACGTGGAACGACAAGGGTTAGGGTTTGTGCATGCTCTCTGTCAACGTCAACTTTAATTAAAACCTAAATCCCCAAATTCATACCCTAAAGGTAAGAGCTCTGCCTCCTCTGGACTCCATCGACGACCACCGCCAGGGTCAGTGGGTTTCTCCCCAGCCGCCACCTCCACGGCTACCATTTTCGTCTTTAGCACCATTATCAAAAACACCAAAACCCTACTTTTCATTTGTTTGTTTTTTAAAAAATATAAATATACACGTCAGACAGAGTAGCCCTTACACGTACTCATTCCAGCGTGCCACGTCAACAAGACACTGACGCCGTTGGGTTCAAATTAACGGCAAGGACCGAATTGTTACAATTTTTACAAAAATAGGACCCAATTGAGACGCCGAGAAAGAAAAGGACCGAATTGAGATTCTGTCCAAAAATAGGAACCTCCGAAATGATTAAACCTAAAATTTAGTTACATCATTGATGTTTTTGTCGGTTTGTTTAAGTCTATAATGCATTAATGCGACAATTAGAATTATGTGATAATTAGAACCGTCTATTAAACAATTTAATCCAATTAAAAAATCGATTTCACACAAAATGATTGTTGTAAATTTGTTACAAGTGACGTTATGTATTTTATTTTTAAATAAAATTATGTTAGATATTATTATGGATGACACTTTAAAATTCATTAGTAATCTTTATCATATATGAAAATTTATTAAAAAATTAAAATAAAATAATAGAATATAAAATATGAGAATCATACCAAATTCATAACAAAAATTATTATCAAACATAGATGGATTATATTTATAAAAAAAATTAAATAAATACATAAATAAAACATTAAATTATTTATATTATTTTTTATAAATTAATGTTAAATTAAATAATTTATCTACACAACTATTTTCTTTATAAAAAAACATGAAAAACTTTAAAATATATATGCTTAAAAAATGCAATCATCGATATAATATCTTTTTAAAACTTTAAAAAACTACTTTTAATTCCAAAAATTATGAAAGACTACAAAATAATTACTTTCCAACAAAATTTCTTAAAATCTTTTCTCCAAATATAGATTATGTAAGAACCTAGAAAATAGAGTATTATAGTAGATAGGTGTATTAAAATAATGAGACGAACTTTTTACTTTAAAAATAATCTTATAATATAAATAGAACTTTCTAAAACTCGGTTCATTATCTTAAACACTTCATCTCTCTAAAACCCCCTTCTCTAATTCTTCTCTGCATTCTCTTTATGATTTCTCTCAACTGAGTTGTCGAATTGACGATCAGGAGGTGCCCAGACGTCCACGACGTAGAGGGCTTCATAACTGACCGATCAATTTCTCGATTCTAGCGGGTAAGTTGTTCTTCCCTTTTCTCCGCTGTTTTTGAACCTAGACCATGCAATCTCTGCTGGTTGCATGTGTCTTGTGCGTTTTCTTGTCCATTCTCTGTCCAATTCTAGCTCTAAGAGCTGTTCTTGATCACCAATTGGTGATTTGTAGGGTTCTGTTGAGTTTTCTTGCGGTGCAAAGTACTGTTGTGGCGAGTCTGTGAGCTGAGCTGTTAATCTCTGAGGTAAGGGGAGTTAGATACTGTTTTTAAATTATTGTATAAGATATGTATATGCTGAGTTGTGTATTAATCTACTGTTTGAAGCATAATTTGTATTTTTAGAGTGGATTGAATTGGATGTATGTGAATGTCTAACTATAATAATGTGAATTGATGTTATGAATTGATTTGGGGAAGATATATTGTTGTAACTGAGTTATTAGAGATGTTAAACTGTTATGATAGTGATTAGGTAGATGGTTAAGTGAATTATGGTGTTTTGGGGCATTTTTAGAGGAAGTGAGGTAATGAATTTGAGAATTAGAGGTAAGGGGCTCATTTGGTCTGTTTAAGCAGTATAGGTAAGTCATTTGTAACTTGTGTGAGTCTTTCAAATGATCAAAAACCTGTGCAAAGTGGTAGAATTGATTTTGGGTCTCTAAGTTGTGGAATTGAATGTTTTAGAGTAGGAATTGGTTCATAATCACTTTAGATTGGTGGTTGGCATGTTTAGAATCACTTAGACAAGTTTAATTAGGTATATAATACAATCTAGGAGTGTTAGAAGTTGGGAGAAATGGTTAGAATTGGTATGTTGTGGTTAAGTTGCATAAATCTGCAGAATTTCGTTCTGCAGATTATGCAACTTTCGCATAGCGAGTCGCTATGGCGAGCTGCTCTCTGTCTGGACATTCGCATAGCGAGTTTGGACGTTGTGCGAATGGTTGGGGTGAGTTGCTCTCTGCCTAGTGATTCGCATGGCGAATCAAGGCGCTGTGCGCCTGGTAATGGTCTGGAGTTATTTCCAATTTTATTCGAATAGCGAAAAAGGTAGCATAACAAGTAGTTTAGGAAGGTTGGTCTATGTTTGTGTTCTCGCATAGCGATCTAGGGCCGCTATGCGAGAGGTTGAGGTCTGGTACCTCTGCGAGTTAATTCGCATAGCGCGACAAGTCACTATGCGAGGTACTCCTGGTTTCGCCTTGCGATTTGGGTGCGCAAGGCGATAGGTCTGAATCAGTTGCTCTTTATTACCTTGTATTAAATTTGATTAAAATTACTTGTGGTATGTGTTGTGAATTATGTTTGAAGGTGGATGTTTGTATATAATTGAGAAGTATTGTGAGTTCAATTACAAATGAAAGTATGTGATTCAAAAGGGTGAATGTAAGTTCATTGTAGAATCTCTTGGTGAGATTCCAGGTTGTTTAGAATGAATGCATGAGCTCAGTCTTGGAGGTTATCCTGAAACTCCAATGATCAATTATTCTCAAGTAGAGAGGATTGAACCATGTCGTGAGGAGTGGCAGGAGGTCTTAGTCTTGGGGGCTTCCAGTATGCCTCAAGGCCCGGAACAGACTAATCTCATGAGTGTGGTAGGGTGAAACCCATTGGCAACGACTTTGCAAAGCAGTAGAAGCCACCATGAGTGCATGACCCGCCATAGCTTGACAATCATTCTAAGTCCGGACGAGTCAAGTCTAGAATATAACATGTTAGGATGAGTAATCTAGTACATTTTGTTTGAGTGAACTTTGTATGTTACATGCTATTATAATTGTATGATCTTTGTATATCGAGCTTACCCTTCTGCTTGTGTTTGTATGTTGTTCGTGTGGTGTTTTCTTTTGCAATGATCATCCATTTGGATGTGAGCAAAGGTAGATGAGGTGCCTCTGGAGCAGGCTTTGAAGGGTGATGACACTACTGTTTAGTTTAGTTAGGATCTTTGAGTTGTTTTGTATAGTTTTGTATATAAAGTTTTAAATTTTATAGCTATGTTGAATGCGTGTAAGATTAAATCTTTATCAGCAAGTCTTTAACTGTTATATCATATCTACTATTTATATAGTTTATATTATATATTTTGGGATGTTACATATTAAGTGTAAATAATTTCAAACTTATAATATTATTATTAAATAATTTAAATATTTTATTATTTTTAAATACCGAACATGTATAGATCAAACCATATTAAATAACTACTTAATTGAGATAAGAAAAAACATTTAAAGATATATGAAAATTTGATTTCTAGTGTACAAAAAATAATCTTTATGTAAATTTTGTTTGACAATTCAAATGAGTAAATATTAAGCATGATAAGTTGTATTATATTTTTAATTATGATAAAATTCATTTATCTTTTATCACTGTAAAATAGATTTAAATATTTTTAATGTAAAAAAAACAATAATGCATATGTATATATAAAGTATATAAAATTTAATTCATTCATATGATATTTATTTTTACTTTCTTACTTTTTTTGTCTGTAATAAAAATTTAATGTCAATTTAAATAAAGAAATGTATTATATTATCCAAATGTATTTTAGTAGTTTTTTTCCAATATCATTTGGAATATGAATATAGTAACAACACCAACTATATTTCGATCATTCCTTGAAAGAATCCATAATTGTCACTTTCTTTTCTATCTCTCACTTTTGCAAACTATAATCCCTTAATAAACATGTTTTTATCTTATAAAAGATAAATATACTTTCAAAAATTTTAAATAATTTTATGTTTTAATATGCTAAAAACATAATTAAATTAATAACTTAAAAATATAAGAAAACTCACAAAATATCCGAAAATGGTATTATGGTATGGTAGGAAAAGGTAGGTGTTTGATTGAGAAGAAAAGTTTCAACAGAAGTTTGTGGGTCCTGCAACAAAAATCTTTCCCCAAGTATGAGATGATTTGATTTGAAAGAAAGTTCTTTAGTTTGGTAGAGGAGAATTAAAAAAAAAAGAAGAAGAGGAGAAATTAAAGTGATTTATAGTTAGTATTATTTCTATTATTAACAAATTTTTATTATTAGAAAAAATAAAGTTATGTAATTAATTTTCCAAGAATATCACTGAAGTGAACTTTCACTGGAAAGGAAAAAAAAATACTACACAATTAATTATCTGGGAAGGTAATCGATTATGTAATCTAGCATCAATGTTTATGCATATTTTGGTGTTCAATTGCTAGTCTTTTTTATCCCATGGCCTTTTGAATTTTTATGTTCGAGTAATTATTTTTCTTCTTTTTGAATTTTTTTATTGTTCATTCCTCTCGTCTTTTCTTTCTGCCATAACAGTCTAAGGCTAAACGACAGAAATATTCCCGTGTTAATAGATTTTAAGTTCACATCTTGTAATTTATTTTATAGATTATAGGACTTTTTCTAAGTTTTAATAATAAATTGATAAAAGAGTAATAATATAAATAAATAATTGCAATTAAATTAAATAATACTTTTCCTTTAAAATTTCGGTTCATTTTCCTATAACCAAACAATTAATTCATTTTTATACAAGGATAATGGATGAGTGGGTAATCTTAATATTTAAGTCAACAAGAGAGTTTAAATATTTTTAAATAAAAGAAAGTAAGTAAGAGAGAGTATAAATTTTTTGGAGATTTATATATTATTGTCCTAAGCTATCATTTGTTGTTCTTAGAATTTTAAATAGAATCTAAATTTCTTTGAAATTATATATTTTTATTGTCACAGTTATAACTTGTAATAAATGTAATACAAATTCTCTGAATAATAAATGATTTATTTTTAATATTATTATAAAATGCTTTATTTTATTAGTTTTATATTATTAAAATAAAATATTACGAGTAATAAGAAAAAGAAAGATAATAAGGAAAGAAATATAACAAGAAGATGGAGATAATGTTGTAAATAATACTTGTAGTTGTTAACTTAGTTTTTAATAGTAATTTTTAAGATAATTAAATAGAATGTATTTTATTAATAGTAAATAGTTTTGGAGATGTAACAATTGATTAACTTTGAAAACATATTGATTAATAAGTGAGATGTAATATTAGAGATGATGAAGTTTAATGACTTGTAATTGTTGGATTGATTAAATAGAGAATGGGGAAGGGAGTGAGAAAGAAGAAAGGAAGCATAATAAATAAGGAAAACGTTAGGTAATGGTAATTATCACCAAAAAATTATTTCGATGGACCCAGATTTCTCACGAGTTCCTCTTCAAGCCAACACGTATTCCTATTAAAATAAGCACGTGAAATTCACCAAAAGCGATTATAATTATCTCTTTCCCCCGCCGTGAAACACAAGGAAGATATCATTAATGAATGTTAAGTACAAAACATAGGTCAAAATTTCTCCCGCGAACACGAAGGATTGTGTTAATTTTTATTGCTATCTCTTTCATTCTTATAATTTTTTTAAGATCCACTTATTTAGTATTTTTTACACGAAGGATTGTGTCAATTTCTCCTGCACTTTCAATACTTATTCTATGGAAATAGCACACATGACAAACCTTCTTCAAATCAAATCAAATAAATGTATAAAAAAACTAGCTTATGTGAGGAGACGACGACGAATAATAATAATAATAATAATAATAATAATAATAATATATTTTTATAATTTTAAATAACGATTTCAATTTCATTTTAATAAAATTTTCATTATTTATATTTAAACTTATATCACCTTTATCTTAAAGGTAAAATAGTAATAATATAATTTCATCCATTAAAATATTTTTTCAGCATATCAAATATAATTTTTTTTACAAATTTTCATTTCAAATCCACTTATGCTAAGTGTCAAAATCTTAAAACCCCAACTTAGTGGAGTACATGTGTAAGCAAAAGAGGTGTTTGAAATTCAGAAAGTGGAAAACAGGTGTGTGATGCAGATTGGATGTCGTGCCACTTCTCTGCATGCACCATTCATCTTCAACCTTCTGAATCTCCTCCTTCTCTCTACCATCTCCACCTTCTCTCTAAGAAAATCTCATCTTTTCTTTTTCCGATCATCCCCAGACACCGTTTGAACTCTCCCGACATAAAGGGCTTTCATTTAAACCGATCGAGTTATGGTTCTAAGCTGGTGAGTTACTTTCTCCTTAGCACATTCGTTTCATTTCACATGCAAACCTAGATTTTTGGTTGCATGAGTGGACCATCTTATTCTGAGTATTTCTGGTCTTTGTTTTGTTTAGTTTCTTAAAGCGTGACTATCGAACGCTAAGGTCTCTGGTAGTGGTGAGCTATATTCTGCATCTGTGAGCGTTCGGTTACGTTTAGAGGTAAAGGAAGTTTATATAATTTGATTAAGATTCTTGTTTTGAATGGTTGTATGTTTGTATGATACTTTGTTTGATTATTTGATGAATAAGAAATATTCGTGTTACTGCATGTTTGGATGTGTGGATGAATGATTGATAAATGGTGTGAACTGAGTTGAAATAGGGTTTGATCTTCAAACTGTAGTATTCTGAGTAAATTCTGTAATTGTGGTCGAGCATCATTTGTAATCGTTCGATTCTTCATGGAAGTGTAGGGTCTTAACTGAATTCTCATGTTTTAGGGATATTGTCTGAGAGTCACTCTGTAATACTCTGCAGAATTATGTAAACTGTAACCGAGAGTCAGTATTTGAGCGTCCGTCTAAACTAAATTCTTCTTTTGTAGAGAATTTAGTTAATGACGATCGGTTTTATATTATTAAATATATGTAAATGAGCGTTCGGTCTCCGTAGTGCTTCTACTGTACTAAGCGCTCATTCTTGGTAAGTGTTTGGTCTTAGATCAACGCTCGTTCAATATGGTGCTCGGTTTTGTATTAGTATTTATGTTAGTAATAGCGATCGATATTATTGAGTGTTATGGTATCTTATGAGCGTTCGTTCTTATACTAGTGCTCAATATCTTACTTGTACTAAGTTGATATTGTTTGGTCTTAGACTAACACTCGGTCTCTTTAATGTTAGTCTCACACTCAAAGCCAAGTATAAATAGCGTTCGTTTTCTTCATAGTATCTCGTCAATTATTAGTATTTGGTGTCAAACAGTATTGGTCTTGTCTCAGTAATCTACCATTACCATTTTTAAAATAAGAGCGCTCGGCCAAATTCAATAGCGTTCGGTTTGAACTCTTAAGGGTCAGTTCATTGAAGCGGATCAATTTGTAAATAGCGCTCGGTCATGTTATTTTCTAAGGAGTGCTATTCCATTCGGACTTGTGCTATGATGAGAAAATGTGGTCTTATTTCAATTGAATATATTGATGATGAAGTATAAGGGAATTTGAAATGTGATACGAATGAAATAGTTTGGTTATGAAAGAGTATTCCAGGGAGGAATATCTAAGAAAGTGGTTATTGAATGGTAAAGTATGAATGTGGGCAAAGCTTAGCGGACATTTATCCTGATATTTCGTGATTACTCATTCTCACTACAAGGCGTCATGTCCTTAGTGTGGAGGGAAATTTTGCGCTCGGTGTAGGAGGAACGGTCATTTGGAGAGCGAGTGTAATATGGGAAGGAGGGCGTTGATGAGGCCACTGAACGCTGGAAGACTTCAACAGGGAACGGGTGGCCGAGCACAAGCGATCAGTCGAGTTTATGCTATAACTGGTGCTGAAGCAGCAAGTACAAGTAACCTCATTATTAGTACTTGCTTGTTGTTTGGTGTTTCTTGTTGTGTGTTGTATGATTCGAGGGCAACACATTCCTTCATCTCGAAGACATGTGTTGAGAAATTGGGATTAATCGAGAGTGAGATGCAGTTTGACTTGGTGGTGTCTACCCCAGCAGCTGGTGATGTTAGGACGTCTACTGTTTGCATTAGATGTCCTATTGAGGTTGAGGGACATAGATTTAAGGTGAACCTTATTTGCTTACCTCTCCAAGGTTTAGAGGTAATTCTGGGAATGGATTGGTTGGCTGCCAATCGCATTCTCATAGATTGTGGTGAGAAGAGATTAGTATTCCCTGATGGAGAGGAAGAGTTTTCTGTAACGATCAGTCAATTGAGGGAAGATATCATGGAAGGTGCTAGTTGCTTCTTGGTATTGTCACATCTGGAAGTGGTTGAAGGAGAACACTTAGATCGATTAGTGCAAAGTGAGCAGATTGAGAACCGTTCGTTCATAAGTGAATTTATGGATGTTTTTCCTGAAGAAGTACCAAGATTACCCCCTCCAAGAGAAGTGGAATTCTCTATTGACCTAGTGTCAGGAACTGGTCCAGTCTCTATTGCACCATACTGAATGTCTCCAGCAGAGTTGGCTGAACTCAAGAATCAAATTGAAGATTTAATGGACAAGCAGTTCATTCGGCCAAGTGCATCACCTTGGGGAGCTCCAGTGCTGTTAGTGAAGAAGAAATATGGTAGCTCTCGGTTGTGTGTGGACTACCAACAATTGGACAAGTTGACCATCAAGAATAAGTACCCTTTCCCAAGAATTGATGATTTGATGGATCAACTGTATGGTGCAACGATATTCTCAAAGATCGACCTAAGGTCAGGATATCACCAAATTTTGGTTAAGGAGGGAGACATCCATAATAATGCATTTAGGTCTAGATATGGTCATTATGAGTATGTAGTAATGTCGTTCGGTGTTACTAATGCTCCAGCCATATTCATGGACTACATGAGTCGTATTTTTAGACCCTTCCTGGACAAGTTTGTGGTCGTTTTTATTGATGGTATCCTCATTTATTCCAAGAGTTGTAAAGAACATGAAGAACATTTGAGGATAGTGCTTGGTGTGTTAAGAGAGAAGAAATTATATGCCAAGTTATCCAAGTGTGAATTTTAGATGGAGAAAGTACAATTTTTTGGGCACGTAATCTCGGTAGAAGGTATCTCGGTGGATCCGGCTAAGGTACAAGCCATACTGGAATGGAAGAGTCCCCATTCGGTCACTGAGATTAGAAGTTTTGTGGGACTAGCGGGCTACTATAAGCGGTTCATTGAAGGATTCTCTAAGATAGTAGCGCCGTTGACTCAACTGACTAGAAAAGATCACCCGTTCGCATGGACCGATCGGTGTGAATCCAACTTTCAAGAATTGAAGCAGAAATTGACGAGAGCTCCAGTATTGGTTATTCCTGACATGGTCAAACCGTTCAAAGTTTACTGTGATGCTTCTCACCAAGGTTTGGGCTGTGTGCTTATGCAAGAGAGAAGGGTAGTCGCTTATGCTTCTCGGCAGTTGAAGATTCATGAGAAGAATTATCCTACGCACGACCTAGAATTGGAAATTGTGGTCTTTTTGTTGAAGATTTGGAGACATTACTTGTATGGAGCTACATTCCAAGTTTTAAGTGATCACAAAAGTCTCAAGTATCTCTTTGATTAGAAAGAATTGAATATGAGGCATAGGCGGTGACTAGAGTTCTTGAAAGATTATGAGTTTGAACTGCTTTATCATCCAAGGAAGGCGAACGTAGTGACTGATGCGTTGAGCATAAAAGTAGTTCATGTCTCGACAATGATGGTTAGAGAACTAAGTCCGGTTGAAAGCTTTAGAGATTTAAGACTGCAGTTTGAGTTAGAACCGAGCAGTATAAGGTGCTGTAGTCTTAGAATATCAAGTGACGTGTTTGACCGTATCAAGGAGAAGCAGTCATCCGATGTGGATCTGCAACAGACCTTAAGTTTAATCGGTTCAAAGAAGGGAAAAGATTTCAGTACAGGGACAGACGATCTCTTACGGCTCAGAGGCAGGACGTGTGTTCCTAATGATGGGGAGCTGAAAAGAATAATTCTTGAGGAAGGGCACCAAAATCGTTTTAGCATGCATCCAGGCATGACTAAGATGTATCAAGACCTCAAGAAATCTTTTTGGTGGACTGGTATGAAGAGTGACGTGGCTCAGTTTGTGTCTTCCTGTTTAATCTGTCAGAAGGCAAAGGCAGAACATCAAAGACCGGGTGGTCTACTACAACCATTGGAGATTCTAGAATGGAAGTGGGATAACATCTCTATGGATTTCGTGACCCACTTACCCTGTACGGTCAGGAATCATGATTCAATCTGGGTTATAGTGGATCGGTTGACAAAGAGTGCACACTTTCTTGCTGTCAACTTGAAGATGTCTATGACAAAGCTGGCTCAACTTTACATCCAAGAGATCGTTCGTTTGCATGGAGTTCCATCTAGCATCATCTAAGACCGAGACCCCAGATTTACCTCTCAGTTCTGGCAATCGCTTCAGTAAGAATTGGGGAGTCGTTTACAGATGAGCTCAGCATATCATCCTCAAACGGACAGTCAATCTGAGAGAATAATTCAGACGCTTGAAGACTTGCTGAGAACGTGCGTATTAGATCACTTGGGTGTTTGGGACGAAGTACTACCTTTGGTTGAATTCACCTACAACAACAACTTTCAGTCCAGTATTGGAATGACACCCTTTGAAGCTCATTACGGGAGAAAGTGTAGAACACCACTTTGTTGGTTTCAAGAGGGAGAAGTGGTGTTAACTGGACCTGAATTATTCAGCAGACGACCGAGAAGGTGAAGTTTATTCAAGATAGGTTGAAAGTGTCTCAGAGTAGGCAAAAATCTTACGCCAATAAGAGGAGAAGACCTCTGGAGTTCACTACAGGAGATCACGTTTTCCTTAAGCTGAATCCAACTACGATCGTTGGCAGAGCCGTTCGGGCTAAGAAGCTGTCTCCCAAGTTTATCGGTCCTTACCAGATTCTAAGGCGAATAGGACCGATTGCATACGAGATAGCCTTGCCTCCACAGTTATCCAACCTTCATCCAGTCTTCCATGTCTCTCAACTCAGAAAGTATATAGCCGATCCCTCTCACATGCTGGAAGTGGAGGACATTCAGATATCGTTCGTTTGAGTTGAAGCCTGCCAGCATTGAGGATACCCGAACCAAACAACTAAGGGGTAAAACCATTTGTTTAGTTAAAGTGGTTTGGGACAAGAAGACATGTGACTTTACATGGGAACTGGAAAGTGTCATAAGAGAGTTATAACCTCACCTGTTTTCTGGTAAGTTTTAATTTAAGAGGACGAAAATTTTTGTAGTTAGGGAGAATGTCAGAACCCTTAAAACCCCAACTTAGTGGAGTACATGTGTAAGCGAAAGGGGTGTTTGAAATTCAGAAAGTGGAAGACAGGTGTGTGATGCAGATTGGACGAACGATTTTGACGGTAGGAGTAAAACTTAAACTTTCAAATTTTTGTGCCACTTCTCTGCATGCACCATTCATCTTCAACCTTCTGAATCTCCTCCTTCTCTCTACCATCTCCACCTTCTCTCTAAGAAAATCTCATCTTTTCTTCTTTCGATCACCCCTCAGGCACCGTTTGAACTCTCCCAGCGTCAAGGGCTTTCATTTAAACCGATCGAGTTGTGGTTCTAAGCCGGTGAGTTACTTTCTCCTTAGCACGTTCGTTTCATTTCACATGCAAACCTATATTTTTGGTTGCATGAGTGGACCATCTTATTCTGAGTATTTCTGGTCTTCTATTTTGTTTAGTTTCTTAAAGCGTGACTATCGAACGCTAAGGTCTCTGGTAGTGGTGAGCTATATTCTGCATCTGTGAGCGTTCAGTTACGTTTAGAGGTAAGGGAAGTTTATATAATTTGATTAAGATTCTTGTTTTGAATGGTTGTATGTTTGTATGATACTTTGTTTGATTATTTGATGAATAAGAAATATTCGTGTTACTGCATGTTTGGATGTGTGGATGGATGATTGATAAATGGTGTGAACTGAGTTGAAATAGGGTTTGATCTTCAAACTGCAGTATTATGAGTAAATTCTGTAATTGTGGTCGAGCGTCATTTGTAATCGTTCGATTCTTCATGGAAGTTTAGGGTCTTAACTGAATTCTCATGCTTTAGGGATATTGTCTGAGAGTCACTCTGTAATACTCTGCAGAATTATGTAAACTGTAACCGAGAGTCAGTATTTGAGCGTCCGTCTAAATTAAATTCTTCTTATGTAGAGAATTTAGTTAATGACGATCAGTTTTATATTATTAAATATATGTAAATGAGTGTTCGGTCTTCGTAGTGCTTCTACTGTACTAAGCGCTCGTCCTTGGTAAGTGTTTGGTCTTAGATCAACGCTCGTTCATTATGGTGCTCGGTTTTGTATTAGTATTTATGTTAGTAATAGCGATCGATATTATTGAGTTGTGTGGTATCTTATGAGCATTCGTTCTTATACTAGTGCTCAATATCTTACTTGTATTAAGTTGGTAGTGTTCGGTCTTAGACTAGCACTCGGTCTCTTTAATGTTAGTCTCATACTAAAAGCCAAGTATAAATAACGTTCGTTTTCTTCATAGTATCTCGTCGGTTATTAGTATTTAGTGTCAAATAGTATCTGTTTCGTCTCAGTAATCTATCATTACCGTTTTTAAAATAAGAGCGTTCGGCCAAATTCAATAGCGTTCGGTTTGAACTCTTAAGGGTCAGTTCATTGAAGCGGATCAATTTGTAAATAGTGCTCGGTCATGTTAGTTTCTAAGGAGTGCTATTCCGTTTGGCATTGTGCTATGATGTGAAAGTGTGGTCTTATTTCAGTTGAATATATTGATGATGAAGTATAAGAGAATTTGAAATGTGATACGAATGAAATAGTTTGGTTATGAAAGAGTATTCCAGGGAGGAATATCTCAAAAAGTGGTTATTGAATGGTAAAATATGAATGTGGGCAAAGCTTAGCGGACGTTTATCCTGATATTCCGTGATTACTCATTCTCACGTAGAGAGGAGTAAGTCATGTGTGGGAATGACAGGAGATCCTAGTCCATAAGGTTAACTTGGATGGAATAGATTAACCTCGGGTGGTAGCTGTTGGGGGTATCCCAGTTACTCCATCACCCGGGTGCACAAACGTCGTAGCTACACAGGATTCATACAGTCCAGACAGTCAGAGTCAAGTGGTCGGTCTTTGCATGCCATGATGTATGAATTATGATTTGGTTGTTGTTTGATTTAATCACGAAAATTATATGTTTTATTGAATCAATTAAATTACATAAGCTTATCCTATTTATTTTCTTGTCTGTGTTGTACGTTCGATTGTTTGTCCTGTTGCAATGATCATCTGTGTGGATGTGAGCAGAAGGAGAAGAGTTGCTGGAAAAAGCACTGGAAGAGGTGGAAGTGAAGGTCGAACCTTAGGAACGTTCGGTCGTTAGATCATAACTGTGCTTTCGATCTTTTGTAAGACTGATCTGTCATATTATTACTATGTGATTATTCTCTTATATGGTTTACACTGTATTTTTGGGATGAAAATAATTAAATTGTACCAAATAAAAAATAAAATAAACAAATTGTATTATTTTGGAAGCCGACACGCAATCCCTTCATAGTTCATTGTCACTCTTTCAAGTCAACCCCACGCCCCACGAGGTGCTCGAGCGTTTAGGCTCGGTTCTCATATCCATTCAAAGTACCAAATATAAAAATAAAACAAAATCTTCAATTTTATTTTATCATCTTCTTATTGTTTTTTCTTTTCTTTTCCTGCTCTATCACAGTGTGCAGTTATCGATCTAACTGTGTGATTAGTACAACTTAATTACGATTTGTTGTTAGTAAACTAAGTTGAATGGATGGGATTTCATTAATAACTACAGAGGATCAGAATCCGTAATGGGAGTTCTTTTTTAGGGTGATATCAACAAAAATATTTGTTTATTGTTGATTTAATTAAATATGTTTTTTAGATTTGAAAACTGCAAAATTTAATCAGAATAATATTTTTATTATTAAAATCTATTGTTAAAGAAACTAGCATAGTAAATGCTATTGCTATCAGACCTTTTCCCCTTTTCTATTTCTTTAGATGCTTAACCTTTTTTGAGCTAAACCCTGCAACTACGCCACCGTGTAACATGACTTTTCATAATCAATCTGCGGGATGTAAAGGAAATACAATAGAAAATAAATATTACTTTCGGTTACTTATTTGAGAGGTGTGAAAAATATCATGAACCGAAAAGGGTTAATATATATTATGAAATAGAGTATTATATTAACAGAAAAGATAACGGAGTAGGATGTCAGTAGTGAGATTAAATATTAACGATAAAGTAAAAAAGAATTAAAACAGAAGAAGAGTAATTATTTAATATTTATAATAAGATTTAATGTTAATATTTTACATTCATGGGAGAAACAAATATTGTCATCTAGGAAACGTAAAATTGGTTTGGTATGATGTGTGATTTGAGGCCATCCCTGTGGTAATCATATCTCTGCACAAGTTGGTCTAATCCTTTTTGTTTTGAACCAGACGCGTTGTTTAGTTCACAAAGGAGTGCAGGTAGAAAACTTTGAACCGCTTCTTCCCCGGGAGACACAAAAGGAAACTTTTTGCAGAAAACGGGAAACTAATTAAGGGAAACGCTTCGAATCTCAGCCCTTTCTACTTAATATCTATCATCCGTTTCCCTTTGAACTTTGAACCAACTCAAAGCATTTACTCAAACACCTAGCTAGCTAGCTACCTGTCACCAACACAACTCAGATTGCATCATTCCAAACGCTTCCTGGGAACTTTCTCTTCTGTCATAATACGTCTATGTGAGTTGGAACTCGTGTACACTTCCTCACTGCTAAACCAAGGCCGAAACCCGTTCTTTTCTCTTTCGGCTCACGTAGATCTGATTACAGTTCAGATTTTGGTGATAGTCAGAAGGAAGCTTCTAGATGGCGAACCGTTGGTGGGCCGGGAACATGGCGGTGAAATCTGATGACCCCAACTCATCGCTTCAGCCGAGAGACCAAGACAGCGGCGACAACGCCAACAACGCCACTCCGACCAACAGCGGCAACAGTAACACCAACTTCAACGCTGGCGAGGACGACGACAACCCCGCCAACAACAACGACGGTGACGAGCAGAACCTTAGCAGCGGGCGGCGGCCGAGGGGCAGGCCGCCGGGGTCGAAGAACAAGCCGAAGCCGCCGGTGGTGATAACGAAGGAGAGCCCCAACGCGCTGCGCAGCCACATCCTCGAAATCAGCGGAGGCAGCGACGTGGCGGAGTGCATTGCCACCTTTGCCACGCGCCGCCACCGCGGCGTGTCTGTGCTGAGCGGAAACGGCGTCGTCACCAACGTCACGCTGCGCCAGCCCGCCGCTCCCGGTGGCGTTATCACGCTGCAGGGGAGGTTCGAGATTCTCTCCCTCTCCGGCGCGTTTCTTCCGGCGCCGTCCCCTCCGGAGGCCACCGGACTAACCGTGTACCTCGCCGGAGGGCAGGGTCAGGTCGTCGGAGGAAGCGTGGTGGGACCTCTTGTCGCCTCGGGACCCGTGATGGTTGTAGCTGCCACCTTTGCTAATGCTACATATGAAAGGTTGCCCTTGGAGGATGAACAAGGCGAAGAGGACATGCAAGAGGTGAATGAAGGTGGTGACGGCGGAACACCACCACCTTCTCTGGGTGATCAACCGCCACAAGTTCCAATGCCGGTGTATAATTTGGTCCCTAACAATGGTGACGTGTTCTGGGGAGCCCCACCTCGTCCTCCTCCACCTTCTAATTATTGAAATGAAACTCTTGTTTACTTTTAACCGTTAATCTTGCCGACTTATATATATATGCGTAGTGTGATCTGAAGTTTTCTTGTTTAAGCCAGGTTAGGGTACACCTTAGAGCGTATTAATAATCGATCTGTTTCATTTTCTTTTACGTTCTACCCTAATGTTCCTTTGTCTTTCATGTTGTCCCTTTTGTTCAATCTGCATACTTAAATCGGTGCTGGAAGAGTTTATTGGATATCTATTCGATGAATGATAGACAATTTTTGTTGTTACTACTTGCTTAGTTGGATTGTGTTGGGGAAGAAATGCTATCCTGAACGTCTGCATCGTGTCTGGTTAATGAACGATTGCGATTGAATTTTTGAAAGATGAGTACGAAAACTACATGATAATATGTGCCGGAGGCAAGGTCGGTTCTTTGTGTCTCTCAGGTATAATCGTTGTCGTACTTGGTTCTCTGTCCTTTATGTCTTGCTGTAATCGGGCATTTTGTACTAGAAGGGAGGAGGGGTCATTGCTTTTTTTTCTTTCTTTTCTGTCATTTCCCCAGTGGGGCAGGTAGAAATTATGGTTGCTTCAATCTGGTAAGTGATTCTGATAACTGATAAAGTTTAGGTTTTTAGAAGAGGGGGTGCTGAATATGTGGAACCACGAAATGTCCCTGTATCTTTGGTGTAGTATTTGTAAGAATTGAGATTTACGATTTGGTTTAATTATTGTTGAGTGAGTAAATGTCCAAAACTAGAAGTTCCATTTTTTACTCTCTACATTACCTCCAATGTGTGGTTGAGGTATTTTTGGGGAGTGATAACTTGTACTCTGAAACACCTTGAATGACCATAGGGTATAGGGCAAGGGGGTTCTTTTAGGACCTGTTTGTGTTGAGCTTATAATTAGTTGTCATTATTGAACTTCATCAGAGCTGCCAATAAAGGCTGTCTAGGTGAAAGTATTTGGAAGCCACAATGCTGATACTATTTTTTGGTTATTTACTTGTATCATTGCTTGTTTGCATAAATTTGTACAAATCTAGCTCTAGGCAAAAGTAGAAGAAAAAGTCTAATGTAGACAGTGTCTTTTTTATCAATTTTAATGTGAGATGATTAGGTTTCTGATATGCATGAATAAATGTGTCTGCTTTATCTTTTGTTAGTCATTAGATTGAAGGTGGTAAAACGAAGGGACTCTCTTCACTTTTTTACGATAGTTCCTCTTCATTTCCTTAGACCAATATAGAGTCTAAAGCTTAATTCAACAATATTTCGTATGACTTAGTTGCTTTTATGCATTTTACAACAGTATGGTTGAAAACTTGAAATATCCCTGTATTTTATTCAGCCTGGTCAAGCATTTCAACTTTGGTTGCCTTTTAGGATTTTGTTTTTCTTTATAATGTCTTAATGTGATTTTTGTATTTGCAAATATATACTTGTCACCAATGCATTGTGGTAATATATTCAATATTTAGGCTTAAATAAAATTCCGAGTCCTTACAATTGCAATGTAAGACTCTTTTTGTTTTTTAGTTTTGTTTTGTTTCATTCCTATAAATCTTATTTCAATATCTATATAATTGTAGAGCTTCTATACAAGTCTCTCTTATATATTCTAATTTTATTTATTTATTTTGGGAAATATCATTCTCTCTTATATATTTTGAAATCACATTACATGGAAATAAGTTTACAACTACAGAAAAATATATTTTTCCTGTTCCGATAAAGGTTGGACTTTTTAAGAGATCAAAATGAAGAATAATTGTATTTTATAGAAGGATTAATAATTCATTCAAACCTAATTTTCCACACTCAAATTTTCTTGTAGTCATTTCAAATTTGTCTACTATCTTAGAATTGTGCATTGGTTATCACAGTATTTGGGTAAAGGGTGAAGAAAGAAACAAATGTCATTTTTCACCACTGTTGTCTTGAGATTAGTGAGAATCTAATTCAAATGACTGTTTAAGGCTGTCTAATGACGTAACCTGTAATCACATGCATGTGTTCTGTGCATGTAAGGGAGATGTTCTTCCATAGTACCTATTGAATTACAATACTCACCACCACCTATTTTAGGTTTGTGTCTGAACAATTAACATTGGAGATAGTCCTTTGACGGTGAATGTTTCTTGCTTTAGGAAGTAGGACGATGCAAGACTTATCTTTGCTACATAAAGGCATTTGTAACTTTCATTTCTGCAATTGGACTATTTTGTCTCCGCCAAAAATTGACACGAATTCTTGGTGTATTATATATCTTCAAGTTAAACTAGGTAAGTTATTCATTGCGGTAAACAACAGACTAGAAAAGTATGTTTCTGTTAAGAATTTTTATTTGATTGTAAGCCAATTGTACTCTTTCTAATATTTCTCTTTTGTTCTTTTGTCATTTTCGTTTATCGTATGCCTGCAAAAGCACACTTAGATAAGGGTGAAAACACATATTGTTTCTTTTGTGTAGTTTTGGAAAAAGAAAAAAACCATGTTTCAGTGTTCACATGAAGAACACAAGAAACTATGGTAGGATGCATTGATACGTGGGATGAACATTTTGTGTTTCGTAATTATGGAGATGAACATTTTATGGGCACAGGAAAATTCGAGAATTTGTTTGTTAACGATGGAATTGACATATATTTTGTTTAAGCGAGTAAGTGTAAAAGGACTTTAACGATGCTTATGTTAGTGTTTTTGAAAATTTAATGATGCACCCGAGAAATTCGCATAAAGTCACTTTTGAGGGCACCAAAGGTCAAAAGTAATTGCAGTTCATTTATGGCAAAATTAATTAGAGTCCGAACATCGATGGATGAGTTATGGCAGGTTTCGAAAGTAAAAATTTGAAGGTTCAACCCCTTTTACATGGTTTTTTCCGGTTAGATTCCTTCTTATCGATTTTATCAATTTAGTTTTTTATATTGAAAAATTGATTAAATTAGACCTCTGTCGTTAAATTAGTTTAACGAGATTAAATTTTTGATGACTTATGATATTGACATAGATCGTTTTTTAAACGTGACATTGAAAGTGAAAGACCGTTTCTTATACATGAGATTTGATAAAAGAAACATTTTAAAAATTAGGTTTCGAAAACTCCACCACCATTGAGCATCTCAAACACCTCTATTGTCATCCTCAACTTCCCCATCCTCCCTTCCGTCACTCCCTACATCCTCACCGTGAACGACTTCTTCCTTGTCACCCTAAAGTTCATCTTCTTCGCCACTGCCTCCAACTTCGCCATCACCGACGTCAAGTGCTTCGATATGAACATCAACGACGATCGCTTCTCGTTTCGAACAGATTACTCAAATCATTATAAGACGGATGAGCTGGCTTGGCCCCGACTAGTTCCCCAGAATGGTTGCTGTTGCTGTTACCATTTTCACTGCCGCTGACGTTTACATTGCCACCGACATCGTCCCCGTTGAAGTCGATGTGAGGGTGATGAACCAAGTGCATAACAGAGACCTCGTGCTTTATCTGTTTCACCAGCTTATCCTTCTGAAGCTTCTCTTTTTTTATGACCTTGATGGCCACGATGTCGTTTGTGCTGAGGTTTCTCCCGTGGTACACTTTGGTGAAGTTCCCCTGCCTCAATAGCTTCCTTATCTCGTACTTGTTGAACAGGATGTTCTTGCTGCCACCCGTGCCATTGGATCTGCGATCCATCTCGGCGGCGGGGATTGTTGACCGAACCAGTTTTACCCTAACGCTGTTAGTGGTTTTGGTTTTGGGTTTCAATTGGAGGCTTTGAATTGGAATTGGTGGAGGTGGGAGAGACCCAGATCGAAGGGCTAGACCCTTATAATGAAGAGGGTGTCCAATGGACACATCATGTTCTAGAGAAAAGATTTGGATGGGTTGAAAATCTTCATGGTTGCATGTGGGGGAGGGAAAAGAAAAAGGGTGGATTTGGGGTTCTTTACGATTAGAGATGGTGTTCTATGGAGATTCGAAAGTCTCGCGTTTTGTGTCTAGCGCGATTTAGGGTTCGTGGCTAATTTGGGGGGTTTTAGATTTGTGATTCTGTTTTCTCTTTACAGGTTTCAAATGGTTTAATGGAGAAGAAAATAGATGATTTCGGTTGCGGCGCGAAGAGCTTGAGCGCTGGTTACGTATGCCATGGTGACGATTTGCCCTCGCGGTGCTGGATGAAAGGAGATGAATTAAAGCGAACATGGCAGAGTCACGATTTTGATTTTGTGGTTACTTGATTGCAGGTTGATGGTGCACGAGGAAGATGATGGTGGTTCTGAGGCGCGATTAGGTTCTCTGATGATGGTTCTGGGTGGTGCTTGACTGTAATGGAAGATGACTTTTTTTTTTTAAATTTTTTAATCAAAATGTTAAAATGTTTTTAAATTCCACGTAGAGCTCTGTGAATGCCATGTTTAAAAAACTATCCACGTCAATATCACAAGTCATCAAAAATTTAACCTCGTTAAGCCAATTTAACGGTAGGGGCCCAATTGAGTCAATTTTTCATTATAAAGGACTAAATTGGCGAAACCGATAAGACATGAATCTAACTGTGAAAAACCCACATAAATAGGGACTTCCCAATATGTTTAACCAAATTTGAAAATATTAAGCATGGTCTTAAAATTTAAGTTCTAAGTCTCATAAAAAAACTTTAAAATTGAAATAGAATAAGAAATAAGGAAGATCTTAACTTTAACTTTATTAGTATGTTACTTTAGAAATAATTAAATTTTTAAGTTATAAAAAATTAAATAGAAATTATAAAATATGAATGTTATAAACCAAATGACATTTGAAGGAGATTTGAAGAGTATATTTTTGTTAATTAGTTTGTTTTTAAGGTTTTTTTAATAAATTTCTTAATTTATAAGGAAAATTAGTCTTTATTTAGTTGTAGGATTTTCTTTGGGTGCCTTTTTCATGATATTATGATTATGCAGCTTTTTAGAGTTTTTCAGATACTTATATATAAATTTCAAGTTTTCTTTTAAATAAAATATATTCTAAACATATTTTGATATCAATAATTGGTATCAAAGTTTTATAAGGGAATGTACACTAGTAAAAACAATGTGAGAGAGTAAGTGCAATATTAGAGTGAATACACGAAGAATGACATTAAAAAAATTTTCTACGATTGCTGCTCTTAGAGGGGGATTCCAAAGCTTGGAATCTGACTAACAAAAGCACAACAGAAGATTGTCTCTAAGAGCAACCTTAAAGAAATCCTCGTTCCAAGCTATTAATAAAGAAGTTCTTGAATCTATATTATATAAGAGCACTTCACAGGCCATACGACAACCCATGCAACAAAAATATGAGGGATCCACAAGAGTCAAGCGTGCTCAAGCTTCAAGCATTGCGTCGTGAATTCGAGTAGGTTGCAATGAAAGAGGGTGAGAAAGTGGACACCTATCTAGGACGTACACTCAACATTGTTAGTAAGATGAAATTCAATGGTGAAGTGATAAATACAAGCATGATGGTTAGCAAAATCTCCAAAGTTTAAGTATATTGTTTGTTCAATTGACTAATCCAATGATTTGAGTATCCTTATAGCCTTGATGAACTCCATGGTACATGCTTGTTCATGAGCAAATGGTGCAAGACCTTCAACCTCATGAGCAAGTGTTGAAATTCGTTCATTATGATAAATAAGCAGTTGGTTGAGGTCGTTGCAAACTTGGTCATGGATGTGGAAGATGACACGAAATATACACGCTAAATAAAGCACTCATCAAGTACTTTTAGTGTCATAAATTAAGTAACTATCAATATGAGTGTCTTGAGTAGGAGAAAAAGGCTCCTTACACATCATTTGAAGAAACAACAGAGGCAAAGGAAGAACTTTTATTGGTTGCATATTAAGAAACGCAAATTGTATAAATGAAGGATTGGTTCCTAGATTCTAGTTTTAGTAATCACATGACTGAAAATAAGTTGTGATTCACAAAAGTACAAAAAGAAGGGATTAACAGAATGGTCAAACTTGGCAATGATTCAACTTTGGTTGTCACACAAAAGGGAGCATTCAAGATTAAGATTAATGGCAATTATGTGTCTGAACTTAAGACTAATCTTTTGAGCTTAGGACTACTATGTCCTAATTCAAAACAACATGTGCAAAATTTTTAATCCAAAGCTAGACCTCATTATATAGACCGATATGAAGGGAAATCAAATGTTCTATCTATCAACTTCATACACTCCCGTTGCTTTCAAATTGAAGAAATTTTAGAAACAAAAACACACTTATAGCGTAGCCAATTTGGACATCTCAATTTCAAAGGTCTTGGTACGCTTGTAAGTAATAAGATGGTGATTGGACTACCACCCAAAGAAATCTGCACTACTTGCTTCGTAGGTAAACAACACAAAGATACCTTACTAAAGTTTACTATTTTCAAAAGTTTCAAAGTCTGTGTTGAGAAGGAAGTTGATGCCTTCATCACTTTCCTTAGAAATGATAGATTTGGAGAGTTCACCTCTAAAGAACTTACTGATATTTTCACTCAATAAGACATATACAGGCAATTGACAACTGCTTACACTTCACAGTAGAATGAAGTCGCTAAACTAAAAGACCACACAATTATGAATGTGGTACATGCTGTTTTAGATGAAAAATAGGTTCCCAAACCTTTTTGGCCTCAACTCAATAAGATTATGTGTGCATTTTCAAAACTAAAGCCCTACATTTTCTATAGATAATTAGGCACCAAAAGAGATATAAAGTGGATCAAAACCATGTGTTGATTATTTTTGAACATTTAGATGTATTGCACAAGCTCACATTCCAAATCAGAATGGAAGAAAATTGGATGGTAAAAGTCAGAAATGTGTTTTCTTTGGGATAAGTGATGAATCTAAAGCCTATAAATTGTTTAATCCTATTACAAAAAATGTTATAATAAGCAAGAATGTTTTATTTGAGGAAGAAAAAAGCTAGATTTGACAAGATGACTCTGACAAAAAAAACCTGATGTTCTTAATTTGGAAGACAAAGTGATTGGAGAAGATGAAAATTCTGAACATGAGTGTGCATTACAAGAGTGACAATCATTAATTGTGTAGATGAAAGCACATCAATCTTTGAAAGCATTGAATCTCTAATTGTAGGAAGGGCAACCAGGATCCAAAGACCACCTACGTTAATGGCTGACTATGAAACTAATATTTTAGTAGAAGAAAATGATAAACTGGTAGCGACTATGTTGACCAAATATGCAGATCCCCACTATTTTTAAGAGGCATGGATAAGTCGATAATGGAGAGAAGCAATGAAGGTTAAAATGGAGGTCATAACGAAAAATAATACATGCCAACTTGTGGATCCACTAGCAGGGTTTACGCCCATTGGTATTAAATGGATTTTCAAGACTAAATTCAATGAAAATGGTCATATAGAGAAGTACAAAGCCATATTGATGGCCAAGGGTTATGATCAAAGGTATGAAATAGACTATACTGAAGTGTTTGCACTAGTTGCTAGACTTGATACTGTGAGATCATTGTTAACATTAAGTGCTCACAATGCATGTGATGTATTTCTGCTTGATGTAAAGAGTGCATTCTTGCATGGTGATCTTCAATAAGAGGTGTATGTTCAACAACCCATAGGTTTCATCAAGAAAGGTAGAAAGACTCAACTTTACCAACTTCAAAAAGCTCTATATGGGCTCAAGCAGGCCCCACGAGCTTAGTACAACAAAAGTGAAGTTTATTTTGCCAAAGAATGGTTTAATTGATGTTCTAGTGAACACACCTTGTTCACTAAAAAATTTAGGGTAATACTTTAATAGTCAATTTTTATGTTTATGATTTGCTTTGTACTGGAAACAATAAACATGTGTGTGAAGAATTTAAAAGCTCAATGAAGATGAAATTTGACATGATTGATCTTCACAAAATGAGATATTTTCTTGGAATATAAGTTATACAAAGTAATGCAGGGATTTTTATCTGTCAAAGACGATATGCTAGAGAGATATTGGCTCGGTTCAATATGTCAGAAAGTAATTCAGTGTGAAATATTGTTATTCCAAGAACAACTGTATCTAAAGATGAGGAATGAGCTTCAATAGACGCTATAAAGTTTAAACATGCAATTGGTAGTCTCATGTATCTCACAGTTACTCGACCATATTTAATGTATTAGACAAGCCTAATCCGTAGATACATGGCAAATCCAAATGAATCACATTGGGTTGTAGTAAAAAGAATGTTAAGATATCTCAAAAGAACTATTGAGTATGGTATCTTTTACCAAGAGGGAAGAAAGGATGGTCTTACAACCTACAATGACAACAATTATGCAAGAGACTTAGATGATAGAAGAAACATTTTTTTTTTCAGTTTTCTTAATAGGCACTAAAGTTGTCTCATAGGTCTCAAAGAAACAACCTATAGTGAGCTTATCTACAATTGAGACGGAGTACATTGCTGCAAAATTTTGTGCATGTAAATGCATTTGGCTTTGTAGAATCTTGGAACACCTCGGATCAGAAGAAAATATATTACAATAAAATTTCATTTTTTTAAAGATTTAGTTATTGATCAAGTTGTTTTTCTTAGTTATTATTGTTCTAAAGAACAAATAACGGACATAATAACCAAAACATTACAACTGATTGAAAGATTTCTTCACATGGAGTCGTGGAAATGAATGAAATAAGCCAAAATGCAGCACTGCATATAATTTAAGAGAGGAATGTTAATTATTTAATTTTTATGGATTTTTTAAATAAGTATCCTATTTTATAAGGAGAACTAGTCTTTATTTTAGGTGTAGGACTTTTTCCTACATTGGTTCCTTTTCATTGTCTATTTGTAACTGTCATTTTGCAGTTGTTCAAACTTCACATTTTCCTTCAAATAAAATACATTCTCTTGACTAAAATATTTGTAGAAACATACCTTAATCTCAACAATTTTTACCCCTTATATATATAAGTTTTCAGGTTTCTTTGTTTACTGTGTGATAAATTTCTGTTTTTCTTACCTTGTCATATTTCTGTCGTAGACTAAACCATCCTTATAAATGTGATGTAGTTTCTATATGATTTTATAGTGATATTAATTCAAAACCATTTTACATTAACAATATGTGTAAACTAAGATTAAATATCATAATTGTGTTACATACAGACCATTAATATTTGATAGTTTGGGTATATTTATTTGAAACTATTCGCACATATTTGACAACTTCACATAGAATTTTGGTTTTACTGTATTCCACAAAAAATTACATATTTTTTATATCTCTTGATGACATAAATCGTTGTTGTAGTTGTGAACAATATTTATACAATTGTGAAAAAACCTTGGCTGATTTACAGAATTCACTGCATGAAAAAACTTTAGCTAACTTGTACATTGAAATAAAGTTGGTTTTGGAACGGGGAATGAATATCTGTCAAGTAGAAATTTTCAAAATGGAAAACAGTTTTAGATATACATGAGGTAGATGCACTTGCATCATGTAATTTTATGCCGGAAAATGTTTTCTATATGTTTGGAATTGAGAAAAAGAGTTGCAAATGTGATTATGACTCCTGTATCAATGATCTAGGAGTTAAAACTGAAAAAATAAATAAAAAATTACAAACAATACTATAGTTTTTCAGTGGAGTGTCAATAATAAGGCCTTCTATCGGATACATAGTTTTCCATTATTATCATCATTATTCTCATCAATCATTGTTTGGTTGCATAATTCTTCTTCTTGACGTGTGGAATATTGTCATGTTTTTTATAACATGTATATATATATATCCATAGTATGTTCACTTATTCAGAAAAAAAGAACAAATTTTCTGACTCTTCCCCTAAAGAAAAATTATTATTTTTTATGCTTCTTTCTTTGAAATCCCTTCTGCCGTTATTTTTTTGTACACAACTACACATGATAACATTATAGATATCCATCTGTCCTTCTCACCGAAGAAAGAAAAAACTGTAGTCATTGTTGTCGAGGATGTGTAAGCATAATATATATTTTTATATGTACAGTGATCATGGATCCAATCTAAATCGAATAAAATATATTAAAGAAGTCTAAAGTTTAAATATATTTTACCTAAATCAAGGTGGATTTTTTAACATAATATTGTTAAGATATGCCAAATATTCTATTAAAGGATATTAGACAATCAAATATTATGTTAGTTATAATTTAGATATTATTATAATTTGTGCAGATTTGTGCACCTGTCATTCCTTTAATATATGAAGGATTATAGGATCCTTAAATGTATATATATGGTACTTTACTCTTTGAAATAATATATCAGAATTATTCTTTAAACCTTTTATTATGGTATCAAGAGCCAACACTGATATCCTCTAAGACATAGGAATCAGTGCCTTTTTTCATTGAATATTTCTGATGGCTTCTTCCGATGACAATCAATCGGAGAAACATGATTCTGCAACTTCCGCTGCTTCTAAGAGTTATATTTCTACTGCTGTCGGATTTGTGACCAAGTCAGGTGTATCTAACTCTGCCCTTAATCTTTCTGTTGTTACTAAGGATAGTAATTGGATAATTGATTCGGGTGCTACTGATCATATGACTTGTGATCCTCATATATTTACTAATTTTTCCTCTAATTGTTCTAAAACTGTTATTATTAATGCCAATGGGGTCTCATCTCCTATTGAAGGTATAGGTACTATATCCCTCTCACCCTCCTTATCGATTCCTAATGTTTTATTTGTTCCTACATTAAACTGTAATCTTATCTCCGTCAGCAAGTTAACCAAATCACATTCTTGTGTTGCCTTATTTTACCCAACCCATTGTCTTTTTCAGAACATCCATTCCAAGGAGAAGATTGCTAGTGGTAGAGAGAGTGAAGGACTGTATTATCTTGAAAATGTCTCACAATCAAACCATAATAAAGGATTGACTTGTCTTGCGAACGATCACAAACAAGATAAAAACAAAAAAGAAATTTGGTTGTGGCATAGACGGTTGGGACATCCCTCTTTTGGTTATTTAAAAAAACTATTCCCATCACTATTTCATAAATGCAATATTTCTGATTTTTTTTGTGAAACTTGTGTTTTGGCAAAAAATCATCGTGTTGTGTTTCCTTTAAGCAATAACAAAACTAATTTTCCTTTTTCATTAATTCACACAGATGTTTGGGGCCCTGCCACGCAATCTACACATAATGGAAAAAAATGGTTTATCAGTTTTGTTGATGATTGTACTCAGGTAACCTGGGTATATTTGCTTAAATATAAAAGTGATGTGTGTGATGTGGTTCGTTCCTTCTATCATTTGATTGTTACACAATTTAACACATCTATTAAGGTCATTCGATCAGACAATGGAGGAAAATATTTTAAGACTGAATTAATAGAGTTCATGAACTCTAAAGGCATCTTGCATCAAACTACATGTCCTTATTCACCACAACAAAATAGAGTGGCTGAGAGGAAAAATAGACATATATTAGAGGTGACAAGATCACTTTTGATAGATGGTAATGTCCCATCTCATTTATGGGGTGAGGCTGTGAGCTCTGCCGTTTATTTAATTAATCGAACTCCTTCTAGTGTGCTTAACTTTCGAAGGCCTTTTGATGTGTTGTCTGATCATTGTATCCTTCCTCCCATAGTTTATTTACCACCTCATATTTTTGGATGTGTTATATATGTTCACTTACACCCACATCAACGTACAAAGCTTGAAGAACGAGCGATCAAATGTGTTTTTGTTGGGTATGGATCAACTAAAAAAGGTTATCGTGCTTACCATCCACCATCAAGGAAATTTTATATTTCTATGGATGTGACATTTAATGAGCATGAATTTTTTTATGTTGATTCTCCACTTCAGGGAGGCAATGAAAGTGAAGTGCATAATCATGATGTTGGTATGTTTGATTGTGAAGATAAATTATTGTGTGAGGATCATTCTGCAGGAAGTGAGCCAATCCTAAATATGGACCCTTCTTTTCTGGATAATACAGTGTCTTCTGATCATAACCAATTGGCTCAATCTTCTCCACAGGTTCAACTTGACTCTTCAGAGGTACCTTCTGATACTATCTCTAATAATACTAATGAAATTGATTCTTGTCTGCTTGAGACCACCAACACACCCAACACTGAGTCTACTACTGTTCAATATATTCTTCCACCTCGTTCTAACCGTGGTCAACCTCCAGTTAAATATGAACCAGACCTCCAAGCCAAAGTTAAATATCCCGATGTAAATATGTGTCATCTCACAGGTTATCTCAGTCATATGCATCATTTGTATCTCAATTATCTTCAATTTCTATTCCTAGTAATGTACAGGAAGCTTTGGCAGATCCTAGATGGACCGAAACAATGGTTGAGGAGATGGCAGCTTTAGAAAAAAACAACACTTGGGATCTTGTGTCCTTACCAAAAGGGAAGAAAACTATGGGCTGCAAATGGGTCTTTACAATTAAGCATAAAGCTGATGGAACTATTGAGAGGTATAAAGCACGACTTGTGGCTAAAGGTTACACTCAGTCTTATGGTGTAGATTACCAAGAGACGTTCGCACCAGTAGCCAAACTCAATACTGTGAGAATACTTTTGTCGCTAGCTGCAAACCAAGATTGGCCTCTTCTACAATTTGATGTGAAAAACGCTTTCTTACACGGAGAAATTTCAGAAGAAATTTATATGGATTCTCCACCATGCATGACTGATTCAATTGGAATGAAGGTTTGCAAATTAAAGAAGGCTCTATATGGATTAAAACAATCCCCAAGAGCATGGTTTGGAAGGTTTACCAAGTCTATGAAGGCTTTTGGCTATAGAGCGAGTAACTCTGATCACACCTTATTTTTTAAGAGAGGAAAAGGAAAAATTACAGCTTTGATTATATATATAGATGACATGATTGTTACAGGAAATGACCAAGATGAGATTTCTAGTTTACAACAATACCTTGCATCTGAATTTGAGATGAAACAACTTGGAAATCTTAAATATTTTTTAGGTATTGAAGTAGCTAGATCAAAACATGGTATTTTTCTATGCCAAAGAAAATATACTATTGATTTACTATCAGAAACTGGGCTGCTTGGGAGTAAACCAGCTGATACACCAATTGAACAAAATCATAAACTTTTTCAATGCTCAAATTCAGCAAGCATAGACAGAGGAAGATACCAAAGGCTGGTAGGAAAATTAATTTATTTGTGTCATACACGTCCAGATATCACTTATGCAGTGAATGTTGTTAGTCAATTTATGCATGACCCACGAAGCTTCATATGGATGCTGTTGAAAGGATTTTGAGATATTTGAAGTCCGCTCCTGGAAAAGGAATTTTGTTCTCAAATCATGAAAACTTAAAGGTAGAAGGGTACACTGATGCAGATTGGGCAGGTTCAAAAGATGATAGAAGATCTACCTCTGGATACTTTACTTTTGTAGGAGGGAATCTTGTAACTTGGAGGAGTAAAAAACAACCTGTAGTAGCAAGATCTAGTGCTAAAGCAGAATTCAGAGACATGACACTAGGTGTATGTGAACTTTTGTGGATTAAAAATGTGTTATCAGATTTGGGCTTTACACAAAATGAACCTATGAGTTTGTACTGTGACAATACTTCGGCTATAGCAATTGCTCACAATCCTGTGCAACATGATAGAACAAAGCATGTGGAGATTGATAGATATTTCATCAAAGAGAAGCTTGAAGCTGGAATAATTTCATTTCCTTTTGTAAGATTAGAATTGCAGTTGGCTGATGTTCTCACCAAAGGAGTATCAAGAAGATTGTTTAATGAGTCTCTATTCAAGTTGGGAATGTGTGATATCCATGCACCAACTTGAGTGGGGGTGTTAAGATATGCCAAATATTCTATTAAAGGATATTAGGCAATCAAATATTATGTTAGTTATAATTTAGATATTATTATAATTTGTGCAGATTTGTGCACCTGTCATTCCTTTAATATATGAAGGATTATAGGATCCTTAAATGTATATATATGGTACTCTACTCTTTGAAATAATATATCAGAATTATTCTTTAAACCTTTTATTAAATATTAGATTAAATTTAGATTGAGTTTATTTGTCACTTATAAGATGGACTAATTCAACATTGACATAGTCTTAAACCAATATATATATATATATAATTTATTTGTCGAATACGAGTTTAATTTAACATGGATCAATTTGGTCTAATGTGTTTTAATCTCATTTAAGTATGATTTAATATAAATTGATCAAACTTGATTCGATCTAGATATGGATTAATTGACTCAAACATGATGTAGGTTAACTTGGTTTTAGATGGACCTAGATCAACTCGAATCTACGTAAATTTGAACTTATTTTACTCAATTTGGGATCACTAGACAAAGTCTTGATTGGATTATGTTCAATATGAACTTAATTAGAGTAGGATCAATTTAATCTCGATCAAACTAAAAACTATGAAGGCCTAGCTTAACTCAGTTGAATGAACCAATCTTAATTTGACTGAATATGAATCCATCCAAACACAATTAAATGTCGTCCAGCCACATCAACCTACACCCAAACTAATTTGATTGACTGGATGTAAATGCAAATCAATTTGTTTCAACCTTGGACTAGGAAGATTTGTTTCGACCTATGTGGATTGGACTGGACATGGATTGGGGCCAACTTTCCTTGATCTTGAATCTTAGTTGACTCAACTTGCTTAGAGCCTGAGATGACTCAGTTTGATCGAGGCGGGAAGCAACTCACTTTATCTTGGATTTAGGCCGACTTATATAATCGGGGTTCGAGAGAACTCATATCAAGTAAGCTAAGACTAATTCAAGTTAATTTAATTCTAGACTTGATTTGACAAGAACTCGAACCAATTTCAATTGATTAGGGTTAGGAAAGTCAAATCAATCCGGATAGGCTCACTCGACCCACCTAGGAATCGGGACCACTTAGCTCAATCAGAGACTGAGACAACTCGGGAGGAGCTGAGACAATTCAACTTGACCTTGGACTGGAATTTTGTTCACTGCATTATATGGTCTGTTCTGCCTCCTGTAATTTTGTTCACTGCACTATATATGGTCTATTCTGCCTGCTGGAATTTTGTTCACTGTCGTGTTGGTTCATTGACTTCTTTTACATGCTGGAATTTTGTGTCATAATTGTTGACAATATTTGCATGTAAAGAAAGGATATAAACTCTCTGTACATATTGGAAGCACGGTTTTAACTCTCTGTATATAGGAAGCACGATTTTAACTCTCTGTTGACCCTATATTTGCCATTACTTTCTCATGATGTGTATTGTAGAGTCATATGTAAAATCAGGAAAGTTACAACGTACGAGTTGAATGGACTAACTTGGCCCGCAAGCATGTTATAGTAGAAAAAAAAAATAACAATACCAATTGTTGTGCTTAATTTGGTATTCTTTCTTCCTAAAATGTTCGTGAATCATGTTGCAGATATACTAGCTGATAATTATTGCAATAACATCTCATAGTTTCGGTATAGAAACTATAACTGGAGGCATCGGTAACGATATTCCTCAAGCCACCAATAGTTGATGCCAACATAATGCACACTCCTATGCATATTGCGGCCTTAAAGACACATATATGAGACCCTCTGAATTTTGTATTCTATTTTAGAATGTTTTCTTTAGAATTGTTAATCATTACCCAATTGATGAACCAGTTGATGTTAAATCTTCTTGGCTTCTTGATTTCAGGAACATAATTGTTTTCTTACTTTTAACACAGTTCTTGAAGATTTGACAATTTGACATGAGCATGGCATGAGAACATTACTACGCGAAAGATTATATGTCTGCTATTATGAATTTGGTATTATTAAGAGATGATGATGATGTTTGACGTTTTTATGCTGGAAAAAAGTTGATGATTTGATGTTGAAAACCGCAGGGTGTCACATTTGGAAAAGAACATTCAGGCCAGGTTTGAGGATTTTCATTTCCAGCAATATCCGACGGCAATATTAAGTGGAATCAACTTTTCTTCATCTAATGGAACCATCAAATACAGAGGACAAGTTTGTGAAAATGGAAAGTGAGCTTGCAATCGTTAAAGAACCAAATAAACCAAATGGAAACAGTGTTTGCCGACATTGCTTCTAGAAAAGATATTCGTGAACCTCTTGCAATGATTGTTGCTTTGGTACATCCATCCGGTGATGAGGTATAATTTATTTAAGAAAATTATTTAATTTTATTATATTGCTATTTTTAAATTATTAAATAACTTGTATTCTTTATTTATTGAAATGTACTATATGTTCAAAGTGGTACATTTTCTCACATACTTTATTTACTTGAATGAATTTGGAAAGAGTGATCAAGAGAATTTGAGATAATTTGAAAGTAAATTCTTTTGTTGTTTATTTGAGTGGATTTGGAAGTAAGGGAGGGTCTATTTGGAAGTAAATTTTTTTAATCTGTCACATCAATTAAATTGTATACTAATTCTCATAAACTTTACTTCCAAATCCATTCTTATTTATCTCCAAATCCACTCAAATAAACAATAAAAAATTTATCTTCAAATCCTCTCAAATCTCTTCAATCACTCTCCCCCAAATCCACTCAAGTGAACACAACCTAAATGATGTAGCACGATCAAGAGAAAAAAACAAAACAAATTAAGATTAGATTTAAATGTAGAATTGTATTACGATTCTTAATTACTTTTAATATTGTCTATTTTATGTTTGGATCTTTCAACTCTTGGATGCTTTGAAATTTTTGAACAATCAATAAAATCTCTTTTTTTATTCATTTTTATTTGTGTTTTAACTGTAACATCCCAAAAATACAGTATAAACTATATAATAGAATAATTACATTTAATAATAGTCAAGATCAGTCTTCCACTAAGATAACGAACGTTTATGGCCGAACGGCCTTACATATAAGTTTCAATTAAAATTATACAGGATAAGTGAAACATGACCGATCGGTTTACAAAAGAAATTATCGAAAGGTCAGACAAAAATCAAAAGAGGAGGTAACCGAACGATCACCTCACAATAAAACTAAACTACTATCCGAACGTTCTACTGTTCGGTCTTCACTTCTACTTATACCGAATTTTCTTCTTCCAGCGCCTCTTCCAGCAACGCGTCTCCTTCTGCTCACATCCACACGGATGATCATTGGAACGACAAGACGGACGCATAAGACGAGACAACACAAGGAAAACACAGGGTAAGCTTATGTAATTTAATTCATGCATCAACATATAAGTTAAACAATCCAATCACACAAGAGCATTTCAACGTAGGTATCATACAAAGCCTATCACTAGACTGACCATCCGGACTGTATGAAATCTGTGTAGCTATAGGCGTTCATGCACCCGGGTGATGTAGTAACTGGGATACACTCAACAGCTGCCACCCGAGGTTAACCCTATCTGTCCAAAGTACCCCTAAGGACTAGGACCTCCTGCCGTTCCCACACATGACCTACCCTCCTCTACGTGAAGACGAGTACTCACGAAACATCAGGATGAATGGCCAGCTTAGCATGCCCACAGTCATACTTTACCAATTCCAATATTCATACATGAGTCGTTCCTCCCCGGAACGCTCGTCCATAATCCACAACATTTCTAAATCACATTTTCTTCATCTTTCATTAATAAATGTCTCAGTGAACTATCTCGAACAAAGATTCCAATAAACTCTAAAATGACGAACGTTCAACCCGAACTAAGAACAAGATCGAACACGTGGAATGAAAATGAGAGATAACGAGTACAATATTATATTCCAAGGACGAATGGGACGAACGTCAATTTTAACCTTTAGTCAATTAGATGAACTGACTCTTGAGAACCCACTTAGAACATTAAAAGAAAACCGAACCAAGGACGTGGACTCTAGTGTGCAAACAATGAATAAGGATATTTCTAGGTATTCAAAAACTGGTACTCAGAGTGATTCACATGAAGAAAACCGAACGTTGGGGTTTAATTGAGTTTAGTATCAAGGAATCCAAAATGTCAGTCAAAGACTGAACGCTATAGAGAGCGAACCCTAGAGGGCTTAAACGAATGCTCGTATATAAAAATTTAGCTTACGGAAATGGAACAAGTGCCTGGTATAAGAGCAAGCATTTTATTTGGACGAACACTTGATATAAAACCAGGTGTTACTAACAGGATATCAAGACAGAACTATGCTTGGTTGAACGCTCAAGCACAGTCTTTCGAAGTGAAGACGCTCGTCCTCAACTAGGATTCTTCCTAAATGAAAGAATCCACTACAAATTCAAATTCACTAGAAAACCGAATGGTTAAGGACCGTTCAGTAACGTACGCACTCTTTCTTAGGGAAATTTCATATTAAAATTCATATATATTCAAACTCATTTCTTAACATATAACTTCATAACTTTCCACATTCATATCATAATTACTTTCATATTTCATAACATCCAAACATAGAGATTTCATATATTTCATGCATCAGAACATAACACAGACATATTTCATTTCCAGTCATCAAATCAACGAACGTTCATACAACACATAGTCATATAAATTAAATTAATAAGCTTCCCTTACCTCTAGTGTGAACGGACGTTCTACAGACCGCAACTCGGTTTGCCAAACTAAGATTCCTTCTACCCTCAACGCTCAACTACTCTTCGAACCAAAATCAAACAACAGACCAAAAGGGTTCAGAATTAAACTAAGGGCTCATGCAACCAGAACTTGGTTTGCATGTTCACAAGAACGAACGGCTAAGGGGAAGGAAACTTACCAGTTTCAGAACTCGAAACTGTTCGGTTCAAGATGAAGCTCGGGGCGCCGGGAACGCTTCTACGGTCTCTGAATGATGATCGGAGAAGGGAAAGGGTGAGTTTTCTTAGAGAGAAGATAGATTTTCTAGTGAGAAGAAGGAGAAAATGAAAGATCAGAGTAGTTGGAAGAAGGGTGCATGCAGAGAAGAGTGGGATGGATGTTTCAGAAAAATCATTTCCTTCCCACGTCCAAACGAGCGTCCGCTCTCCTGCCGACACCTGCCTTCCACTATCTGATTTCAGAATCTTAATTGCTTGACACCTGACGTCCGTACAGAGGGATTTTGGGTGCGTTTTAAATGAGTTATGACATTAACACTGGGTTTTCTAATTTATGTATATAATTTAAATTGTCATTATTAAGAAAAGATATATTGAATTGTGAAATTATACATGTAGGTGGATAATAATAAATAATAAAATATTATTGAATTATGAAATTATAAATATAATGGATAATAATAAATAATAGAATATTTTGTTAAAGAATTATTTATAATATAATATTTATAAATGTTGTAATATATTTTGAATTATGATATTTTTAAGTGTCGTAATTTCATTGAATTTATTTTCTAGTTAATGAATAACGTCATTTTTAAGTGTCATTAATACAAAACTTAAACTCGATTATTTCCAACAAATGTTTCATAAGCATTTAAAAAAAGGCACAAGAGAACGGAGAACATTTCTATGACCAGTTTCTAAATAAGATGACTTGCTTTCACTTGTTTTTGTTGCTTAAAAAATATATAATAAAAATAAGATATATATATATATATATATATATATATATATATATATATATATATATATATATATATATATGACAGGTGCAGTGATGTCACTAAATTCTTAATTTCTAACCATTGTGTTTAATGATATTTATCCTATGTTATTTTTATTTTCTCAATTTTGCCAAATACATTTTCGATTTACTTCACATGAGTTTAACATACATTTATAATTCATATCTAAATTAGAATTATTTAAAGCAGTTTTTATTTTTCTCATCTAATAATAAAGTTTAGATACGAGGTTTCGACATCAAATCAAACTAAAATATAAACTAAGTCAGTAAATTTGGTTTGGCATATACAACGTTTTAAAGACGCACGTTTGGGTTTATATGAAGATTGTGTTGATATTAAATTTAGAGCCAAATTGTTGACTGGGATTTATGGGTGGTTGAGAACAGATCAAAGAATGATTATAGTTTGAAAGACTTTTTTTTTATCATTTCCTTTTTCCAAAACACACCGACCAAAAGGTTTGAAATCAAATTGAATCAAAGATAAGGTTAGGTGGAGAGAAAAAAACAATACGAAATTTATACTATCTTTTCTTTTGTTTGACTAAAGTTGTCAAAACGGGCCACCCGACTCGACTCTGTCCGATTCATTACGGGTTGGTCACTTAGTGAGTCAACTCAACCCGACTCATTTATTAGCGGGGTGTTGCTCCCTCCACCACCATTCCTTCTCCCTCCACCTCCTCAACTTTCTACAAAAACATTTTAATTACAAAAATAACCTTTTTTTTACTTTTAACCCTATCTATTTCCTTTAAACTCAAACCCTACCCATTTTTACTTTTCACTCAGCCCCGCCTCCCAACTCTCCTTCTCTCTTTTCAGATTTCTACCCCCACGCTCCTACATTTGTACATTCCCCAAAAGGGAGTCCGCTCCCCCAAGCTCTCGACAGCCACATAAACATCCACCGCTGCACATACCGCAGAAGGGAGTTCCACTCCACTCAAGTTTTCGACAGCCACACGAACATCCACTGCCGAGACCTTCTCCAAAACACCTACTAATCATATCACCATAACCCGATACTCTCTGCTACCTTCTCCTTCCTATTTCTTCCTTTTCTCTAACCTTACAAACATACACCTTTCTTCACTTCTTTAATTCATTCTCTCCAACCCTATTCCTTATTTCTTTCTTTTGTTACTTATTAACCTGTTTTCTTCTCTTGTTCTTTCTAACAGTGCCCTTCCCGTTGGACGGACGGATGTCAACATGCATGGATTCTCAGTTCTTAAACGGATGTCAACATCCGTGGACGTATATCGACATTCGTTTGTCTTTCAACGGATGTCGATATTCGTCGTTACTCAAGGACAAAAGAGGAATGTGGAGGTGCATGGAACAATGTATGGTGGCGGAGGGAGTAACACTCTTATTAGGTAGAAAAATTCGAACCCGGCCCGATCCACAATGGGTTGACAAGTAAACGGGTTGGCTCACTAGCTCACTTAATTATAGTTTTTTTTAAATAAAAAAATTACAAACTTTCTATAATTCGAATTTAAACAAATTTCATTCTCAAATTTCACTTCCAACATGAGTGTTTAATTAATTTTGAAAATAAGGAACTTAAATAATTTTTTTAAGCAAAAAAATAATAAATATTTTTTTATAAAATTAAAATTAAAATTTAATAAAATAAAATTAGGTAGGTGGGTTGGTGGGCCAACCCGGTCCACTACAAGTTCAACCCGTATGAACCGGATTAAAATATGACCTGGATAAAAAAATATAATTTTTTTAAATCCAACTCGGTCCGAACTCGTGATGGACCAGATTGAACCGCGAATTGTGACCCATTTTGACATATCTATGTTTCATCATATGGAGAAACAAAGAGAAAAAACAATTATGATGATATTGATGTAATGTGTTTTTTTTTTGGTATGCATACACTTCTAAAGTTTTATATTATCTTATGTTTGAAATAACAACTTTACTCAGTACTACATTTTCTTACACTTACATTTTCGTAATAGAACTATATATAGTGGGAAAAAAAGTTAGTTAGTTGAAAGAAGAAATCTAAAGAAAAGTACAAAAAAAAACAGTGGAACAACTTAATAGAATTCCCATGCAGAGAAGAGAAATTTTGTGTATAAACTTGTTCCATCACAAAACCTATTATCAATTTTTTCTATCACCGTGAAGACTTCTCAATGTTGACTTCTTCTGTTATTATATTTTTATAAGCCTTTTTATTCTTTTATTATGATAATTATAATAGAACAATATTTTTAGTAATAAAATTAAACAAAATTTAAGAATAAAATATTAATATTTATAAAACTAAACATTTTTTAAAATAATCTTAAAAATTAACTTTTATTTTATTTATTCTTAAAAAACAATAAAAATTCATGTTAATAATGAAATAAATAATAGTATTAATAACAAATAATACTGGTAGTTTTTTATAATAAAAAAAAATAGTGAAAAAAATAATAATATTAATAAATGTTTCTATTTTACTTTATTTTTTTCTTTTCTTATGCTTTTGACTCCTTTTTTCCCACTTCATAATTTCTATTTTCTTTCATTTCTCACTCTCTTTTTTCTTTCTTTACTCCTCCACTCTTTTTTATAACCTTTTATTGCATGCAAAATTCAAGCTATTATATGTCCTTCAAAGTAAAGTAGTAGATTTTGTTGTATCATTACGAGTATTTTTTTTTTCATTATTATAATCAAACAAGTTGATGGATGTAAACACATAAAGGTGCATACACTTTGTTTTTCACGTTCTCTTTGTTGATATTAATTCTTTTGGTGTTTGATAAGTGACGTGGTTATGAAAGTGCTTAGCGAATGAGAATATATGATATAGTAATTAAAAGTCATTGATCAATGTATTACGGAGAAAATTAAAGTAACACTATAGAAGCTGATAGCAACTTGGCTACTAAAGTGGCTTATTCACGTGAGAAAGAGTGAATAGAAAATTTAGACTCTAGTGGATCAAATCATAAGTTTAAACTATTTTTATGGTCAAATAGTTATTATTTTTATTTTGTTTTAGTCGTTATAATATATTTGTATAATTTTGCTTCTATCACTTACACTATTGGTGATGTATCACCACTATATAAAAAAAAAAAACTTTTCTTTTCTTAATAATATAAAACCGTTACAAAATTTCATGTCATAATTTCCCGACAGATTTAGATTGGCCATTTTTTTAGCAGTTTGACACAGAAAGTTTGGATATTATCGCTTTGTTAGCCGCCATAACTTATTAATGATAAGTATTAAATGTGGCATGAGTAGAGATTTAAACTTAGTAATTCTTTATTACAAAAAGTTTGATTTCTTTTTTTGAAAATTTGAAATTTGATTGTTTATTTGCACGTTTAGTCTACTACAATAAAAATACCATGTTTTTGTAGTTTAACATCTTGAAAAAAAAAATATTTTCAGTATTTAAATATGTTTCTCACAAAACTATGCTTCACTGTGATCCCAGTTAAGAAAATGTTTTACTGTGATAAAATACTATGCTATTTTTGATAAATAATTTAATATGATAAACATTATAAAGTCTTTGGTTCATGGAAAATTTGGGTAAATTCTTAAAAATATTTATGGTAAACTAACCACATGTTGGTAATTATCCTAGGAATCATGGTAATGGGAATTCATAATTATTATTTTTTTTTTCATTTCAAGGATATGTGGATATTTTAACTAATGGTAAAATAATAAAATAATTAAAAATCCTTTGGCACAAATAAATTATTAATTAGTTTTTATTAGAACTAATAATGACTCAACAATATTGCTTAGACTTTTTCATTGGTGTTATTTTATTTATCTTTTTGAATTTTCTAGTTTAAAGTTAATAGCAATAGTTGTATGCCTCAGTTTAGTTATTATTATGATATATGTATAGTTAGTTGTTTGCAGTCATGTCTGTCCGGTTTAAAATAATAGCTTACTTTTAAGTTTCCAGAGACAGCTTTTGGGAAAAAAAGAAGATATTTTCTTTAGCAATAATCTTAAGCAGATACCAGCAATTAGAGCAATGATTCTCCCATCATCATATTTGCTACAAAATTTTACACAACTCTGATTTTTTTTAATCCAAATGATTGAGAGAGTAGCATTAATCTGACATTATTACCTATTATATATGTAAAATATACATCACACAAAAGTTGTTTTTCATGCAATCATATTGCGCCAAGCACGTGGACAAAAGTCTAGTCGCAGCTTTTTCAACATTCCTAGCCCTTTATGTCTGCATTATGCTTGAACCATGGATGATTCACGAACACCTCTTGGTCAATTCCAGATAGGAACTGTTCTAACGGATTGGAGTTGGAATCACCAAAGGAAGGTTCTTCCACGTGTGCATTAGGAAGCTCTATATTCATCTGTGACTCCAAACTTTGCAAGGCTCTGGCATTTCCATCTTCTGAAAGAAAGTTTGCTAGATTGTTTTGAAAATACTGTGTCCTCGTAGCATCATGCTGCAAAGTATCATAAGGTATTCCGTTGTCTGAGTACATTGGTGCTTGGACAGTGCCACAATTGACAACACTAACTGTGGAGTTTGCCACCATGCTTCCAAGAGCATCTATCTCCTCTTGCAAGTTCACAACCTGCACAAGTTCGAGTTTTTATACAAAACACAAGACTTATATAACAACTATGTTAAGAAACATACTAGTTTAATCCTAATTAAGGTATATAATAAACTTATTGACTTGTAAAATAACTATGTTAAGAAACATATGATAGTGATTTTAATAGTTGAAATGTAAAACTATTAGGACATAACCATTAAACTATATGTAAGTTATTGAACTGATTCAGAGCAGTTACTTTTCCACACATTTATGCAGTCGTTGCATTTGAAACCTTCGAATGAAGATTAGACGGTTCAGAGCCCAATACGTGATTTAAGTGTAGTTTTCCCAGATAAAATACGAGCCATCTAATCTCATCCGAAGGCTTCAGATTGCTGAATGAGTGAAAATCCAACTGTAGGGAATTCGGGTTCCTAAATGATGGTGTGATAAAGCATGTCGTGGAGTCACAGCACCTGTTGCTGCAATGCATAGATATGAGCAACACAGCCATAAATAGGATCATGCATGCGAGCCAAGGCTTCGTAAGATATGGTGATGGCAGCATCTCTTCTATTCTGGATTGGAAGATGTGACAGTAGCTTGGAGACGTTACTGGCTCCATAAATCTTATGCACTGCTGCAAAATGGGATGAAGCTTGGTCGTAGGAGAAGTAAGGAGCAAATACACAATCACTGGTGCATTTTCTCCTTAGGAACTTGCATGCTCCACACGATGAGCCAAACCCTGTCATTGTCTCCAAGGTTTTACGATGTGAATGATTTCTACATACAAGAGTTTGTACTAATTTTGTCTAAGGAGAGCTCAAGATTGGAACCTTTATAGGCACCACCTGGGAGCGTCAGCTCCTTCTGCCGTGTCCAAAGGACATTCTCACTTGGTTTAGTTTAAAGTATGTTGCTCTTTTGGGTCCCTTTTGTGGCCTACATTGTCCTTGTCAATTAGGGTATTTTTTTCCTCTTTTATGCCTCAAAAGGGCTTTTTTTCGTAAAGTTTTTTCCCTAATGCTTCTGTTATTGAATATCCAATCATCATCATTTTTTGGGGTTGGGAGAAAAGTATAGTTACTACAATTTGTGTTTTTGTGAGTTTGAGTTATAATGCACGCTTTAGCTAATAATCTAGTTTGTAGCATAGAGTTCATGACTCATTGCGGCCATTTGTCTGGAGATTGTTAATGGTCCTTTAATTCCTCCAATTTAATATTCATTCATCTGCCACTTGTTCTTTGTGTGCATATTTTAATCCCCACCATAATTCAGGTTCAGCTGTTGGCCACTTAGACTATGGTTTGAGGTGAGTTAGACTGTTCCCACTGTTATCTGTTACTTCTTTGGTGCTCATTTCGGATTCTTTCTCACCCAAAAAAAAAAACACAACATATGAGCAATACAAAATCTGTCTCACTATTGTTTCGGTGTCTGTTTCACTGGATGATATCACGTGACTTGGAAGTATAGAAGAGATGTAGAAATTATCCAATAATTTTGTTTGTAGAGAGAAGGTTGATGATGAAAGGTGGAAGAAGGAGTTGGGAGACAATGGCAGTAAGAGTTGGATAACTTTCTGGTTTGTGTCACTTCAGAACTGTGAACTTTTTTGTCTTTGAGGCATGGACATGCGTGAGAAGGGAGAGGTATGAGTTGGTGGATGGCATTGTCTTGAGCTTTCGAGTTTAACGATGAAATTGTCTTTCTCTATCATGCATCAATCATCTTTGTTATCTCTTCAACCTTCTTTATTGTCAAGTTACATCCTCATCCTCTTGATCTGTAGATACCTACAACTCTCTGTCTTATAGATTAATTATTTAAATAAGCTTTTAGTTCACAGTATATAAATTTCTTTTTATTCTCTAAATTTAAATTTAATTTTTTAATGTTTAAAATTAGATTTCTTTTTATTAATGCATTTTGATGTTAAATATAAATACTTTCAAAACTACATTTATCATTAGTGTTGTCAAAATGGGTTGGAATTCATAAATCAATCTGATCCATCATAGGTTCAGACCGAGTTGGGTTCAAAAACAATTTGAAATTTTGATACAGGTCAATTTTGAGTCCAATCTATTAAGAATTTGACTCACTCAGATTAAACCTGTGGTGAGTCGAGTTAGCTCGCCAACCTATCTAATTTTATTTTTATTGTTTGCTTTTGGATTATTTTTAGAGTTTGAGATGATTTTGGATTGTATTTGGATTATATTATATATATATATATATTTATTATTTTGAATTGTCTTTAGAATTTAACTTCATTTTGGATTGAAACTTATTTAGATTTGAATTAGAAAAAATATGTATTTTTTTAGAAATGAAAAAAAAAACCTTGTCAATAGGTAAGCCAATGAGCCAACTTGTGTAATCTACCAACCTATGGTGAGCTGAATTGAATTCAGATTTTTTTTGGTTTGTTAATAAATAGTTTAGTTGAATTAACTCACTAATTAGACAACTCGTAGTGAACTGGGTTGAATTTGGTTGAATGATCCATTTTGACAATACTATTTACCATAAAACATTTAATAATAAAAATATAAAATTAGAATAATATAATAGTGATCTATAGTTCCTTAGAAGAAATTTCTAATTATATTTACATAAAGAAACCGAAAATTTTTAAATTTCATGAATTAAAGTGGTCAAATTTGAGATTTTGGAAACTAATTAAATATTTTATATTAACTCAATGAAAACTCATACCGAATTTTAGATAAACTTATTTCTAGTCTGTAATTTTATAGTTGTTATATATTTTTTTAAATATTGCAAGTAACATATTTTAAAAAAGAATCAAACAAATTTGGAATTTATGGAAATTTTACCGAATAAAAGATTAATTTAACGGCTGAATCAATAAAGTTTAGTATATAAAAATAAATATCAAGGGGAGATTTTTAACAATAAGCATCACGGGATTTCAAAAAGGAGGAGAAAAAAAAGTATCATGGTAATATGCTAATTATTTTTCAAAAACCTTAGAATTATTTTCCCTACAAATATTAAGGAATCTTTTTATTTTCATAAATATTTTTTGAAAATATTTCAAATAAAGTATACCGACTTTGACATTTTAATTATACCAACACCTCAAAGTTTATTAATTATTTTTCATTGCATAAAAATTTATTAAAAAGAAAAAAAAAGAATAAAAAACATATGGACCAAATCAAACTCATCATAAAAATTACACTTTACAAAATATAAGAAAACAATATCTATTATAAAAAAAATATAAAAAAATACATAGAAATAGAATATTAAACCACTCAATTTGATCTCTATTAATCAAAATTAATATAACTAAATAATTTCCTTCACAAATAAGAAACTTTTAATTGTATATTTTTACAAAAATGTAAATATCAATATCATCTACTCATTAATCTAAAAAATCATAACACACTAAAAATGATCAACTTTTAATCAAAATGTTTAAAAGTTTTCTCTCCGAACATGCTCAATTCATAAATGCCCATAAATACATGAATACTATCTTAAAAGTATTCAATGAAGCTATATTTAGATAAAATAATAATAATTAAACTTAATAACATTTTTATCTTATATTAATGTTTTTACTTTATTTAAATAGATTCAATATAATGTTTTCTATTATGTTAACATTATCATGGTTCTTCTTGTTTTTTTTTTCTCCAAATGGACAATAAATGCATTAGAAAAAAGTTAGTAATTTAAGAGATATAAGTTAATAATTTCTAAATGATATTAATATTGATTTAACATAAAGAAACACATTAAATCTTGTTAAAAAAAATACAAGGGCGGAAATTGAGAAAAAAAAAACTATTCTTTTCTTGACTTTTTTACAAAGTAATTTGATCACTTTCCTACGAAATTAATTTTGTCAACATTGATATAAAAAATAAATTAAAATATCACGGCAAAAATGGATTCATGTTTGGAAATGAACATTTTAAAATAACATTATAGAAATTTTTTGGTGTAAGTTCTTTCATATAAAAATATTTTTTTCATTAATTTTAAGAAATAAATTTTAAAATGAGAGATTATATATTTAACTAAAAAAAAGTCTTAATTTTAATTGGATAAAACAAATTAGATTATGTGTAATGATTAAATAATATATATAGAAAAAATTATTGAGTTTTTGTTAAAGCAAGAGCAAGCTTATATTTTGAATGAGATATAATTCTATAAGAACGGGAGTAGTCTATTAAACAACATAATTTTGGGATCTAAGGAACTATAACTCATAAATCATTAGATTAAGTTAAAATAATTTCATTAAGGTCAGCATAGTGGTGTGTATTTAGGGTAAATGACTGCATGAGGTGTTAAGTTTGGTTTTTGCCACCGTTAATATACAACAAAAAAAAATATACAAATGATTAACATAAAAAAAACATTATAAAAAGAAATTTGGACGATTATAACATTATTGCCAAGTTGAAAAATTATTCCGTTAGTGGTGGGGGAAAACCAAGAGATTTTGTCATCTTATTGTTGAATCATTATTAGACGTTAAGAAGACTTTATTAAAAAAAATTAATGCTCTTTATGCTATTTTCACATTTTTTTTAAAATTTATTTAACATTTTTTTATAAAACTTTATTAATTTTTCTATCATGTCATTATTTTTCTAATTGAAACCGAGCATAGATACCTTAAGCATGATTTATATATTAAACTAATCACACAAAAAAGTTAATGACGAGACAACTCGTAATTAAGTTGCGGAAAAAATTGTTGTTAGCAATTGACTCATTTGTTTATAGTGGAGAACTTGTTCTTTTCCTCATACGTGTAGGGTTGTACGTAAGTGTTTTTAACTTACATAAACTAATTTATATATAGTATTAAAGAGACGACATTTACATATAGTATTAAAGACGACATTTATAATATTTTATATTCTTTACCAGGTGAAAGTTGTTATATATATTTAACACTTCTTAATTGAAAGTTATCAATATTATAACTAATTAAAATTTGAGATTATAAATACCTCTTTTAATTTAAGAGACTTATTAATGTAAATAAATTTGATATATTTTACTCTTATAAGAGTAAAAATACAATCAATTTTTAAGAACTAAAAGTCAATAATTTTAGAGGAATAATTTTTGTTTTTCATATTTACACCTGCCTAAATGCAGTCTCCAAACTCTAATTAGTTTTTTTAACTTAATTAACAAAATGAAGAAGCTACCTCTCAAAATGATGATTCATTGAATTCCAAGAGCAGTTATGATTCGAATTAGAAAGTTGGGGACAATGCATGCAAGTATAATGATAAAGAGAAGAAAAGAGAGCACAGATGAAGTATAGATATATAGTGTTCAAAGCCTTTCTGAAGACCAGGAAGTTAATAGGCTTTGGATCTAGGAATTAGTGCAACCATCAACAAGAATGGGATTGATGAAAAGCTGTTCCCAATCACATATGCAGGTTAAAGTGTTAATTTTTTCTTATTAGATTTTGAAATTTAGTTATTGATATTCTTTTTTATCGGATTTTGAAACTTGGTTACGTGTGAATTTTGTTGTTGGATTTCAAAATTTAGTTAAGTGTCAATTTTTTTTTACACCAAATTATAAAATCCAATTTTTGGGAGCGTTCAAAAAATTTTGAAATTCAAAATTTTTGGTTATATACTAAATTTTGAAATTTAATAGATTTATTTGTATACCAGATTTTGAAATCAGACTATAGTTTGTTATTATGAAGAAGGTAAAATGAAAAAAAATAAAAAAATTTAGAGATGAAGAAGAAAAAAAATCAGGCTTATTTTAAAATCAGACTTTGTGTTATTATATGATGAATGTGATTGCATTATTGATTTTGAATATTCACTTATTTATTTGTTTAGTTGTAAATTAATTTTGAAAGATATGCGTGGATGTTTGTGCTGTAGTTGTATGATCCAGGAATTTTTTATAAGCTTTTCAATCATGAATAAATTGTATTTAATTAATAGACATTAAGTATTAATATACATCTTTAGAATTCACGTAATTGAATTCCTTAAATTCTATCCTAATAGGAATTCACGTGGTTGAATTCTATTTCAATAGAGATTAGATATTTTTTAGGGATATAATAAAATCAGGCTTTCATTTAATTGCAATTAACATCAAAATCAGGGTTTTGGGATTTTTGTAAATCAGAGGGTGATTGGGTTTAGGGTTTTGTTAGTAGAAGTTTTTGGTTAATTAGAACCTGAATCAGAGTGTAAATTATTGTTTTCTTAAAGTCCAGATTTCTTTCAAGAGAGCTTCTCCCTGTACCACCACGTCTTTCTTTCTGCACAACCACATCTCCAATTTACCCTTCACACACATTTAAAGTTGTTGGTTAAAAAATTTTGCCTTTTACCAATATATAAACATGCACCCCACCCACGGAAATGCAACATCCGTTTTCTGATAACACGTTTCCGTTCATTTCCGCCTGCAACTATTTTATTTTATTTTAGTTTTTTAAACAGTTTTTACTTTATATAAAAGAATTTACAAAAATAAATTTAACAAAATAATATATTCTGAATATAATTTTAATAAATCTAACAAAAAAATAAAATAATAAACATAAAAATAATACTCAACCCAAAACGGAAATAGAAATTTCGTTTGGCCTTCGTTAAAATTTGTCTACGGACATCCGTTTACGGACGATCAGAGTAATATACGTTCAGTTTGGAATGAACCGAAGATTCCCCACTTCCGTTGCCATTCATAGCATCACGAAGCCTTTGCTATTCGTAATACAGAGAACCTGAACCACGGTTTAGACAGGTAGCCGGTCATTCTGTGCAGCATGTGCACATGCCTCTCGAGATAATTTCTGACAGTCCATCATGCTGCAGACTTTCTTTCTCTCCATGTCACTTACAACATGATGAGCCTATGAATAGTCAAATAAAAGTTTATCAGCAGTAATTCAGAATAAACTTGCGTGTAAATAATTCTATGTCAAAATAGGATTAGTATCACAATTGATATTAACCAGTGAACAGTACACAAACAACATATCAAATCAAGAGTATGATTAACTTGATATAGAAAAAGGATTGTAGTCTGAACCTTAAGATAGATGTCTATGGCTCTATACATCCCATCTTTTGTTGGTCTGGACTGTTCAGGAATTAATTCTGCCAAAGAGGTGAATTTTGGATCTGGTAAATTTCAATCGGTGGCTATTTCAGCAAGGTAGTTTTCCATTAACTTCCTAACCCGTTCAATATCACTCTATGGAGGAGAAAAGTATTCATCATCTACATTGTGGACAAAGTGATTTCCTGTTTGAGATTCTTGGTAATTATTCGTGATCCTCTGCATTGTATCCACGTCAAACAATGTGTCCCCAGGGAAAGAATAGGAAGGAATGAGAAGAGAAGAAGAGAGAATGAGATTCCGTGGGGTTAGGGGGTGTGGGGTAAGCGACACAATGAAAAGGGAGAAGAGAGGATTAGGGTTTTAGATTAAACAAGGCAAAAGTAAAAAAAATATTACTAAAGTTTACTTTTGAAATATAAAAAAATTGGAGAGAAGGGTGTGGTGATGTAGGGAGCAACCCTCTTCTTTCAATTCTGATTCAGAGTGGGCTTAAATCCATGGACCAAATTAAGGGCCCAGCCCTTATTCTCTTGGAAGGGTCACGCTCTTAGTGGCTCATTTAGTTTATTTTCTTTCCTTGAAACGCGTACGTCAGAAGCGAAGCTTCTTTCCTCTCTCTTCTTCCTTTCTCGCGAGCAGCAATGAGAGTGCAGTGATGGAGGTGAGAGACTCGACGAGGTTGCGGCGAGACACGGTGAGGCGCAACAAAGGCGTCCTGCAGCTGCGGCGTCCCCGCTAGGGTTCAAGCTCTAGCTTCTTCGATGGCGACGATGCTGTTGAGGCACGATCTGGGCAGGGTTCTTCATCGCATAACTTCGGGAGAGTTTCTCTTCTCTGCTGCCATGGAATGTGCTCACTGATGTGTCAAAATGGGTTATTTAAACATGAGTCTCGTGATTTTTTGGGCATTCTTCTCCTCCTACGCTTCATTCTTCACCTTAAGAGATTGGGAGAGGCCCTTGGAGGCTGTTTGGGGTGTTGGGAAGCTCTCCCTCTCCTCCTTGGGTCTTCAAGCTTCATCAATGGTGATTTTGCCCCTTTTGGGTTGAGAAAGAAGATGGGTCACGAATTAGAGATGAAATTGCGAAGGGGAGGCGCAAATGGAGCATGGAGCAGCTACTAAGAACCTTGGAAAAGACTATGCATCTTCTCTTTGGTTCCAATCTCTTCAATTTTGTAAAACCCTAAGTTCTCCACCATGGAGGATTTTTCCTATTTGTTGAGATTAGTTGCAAAACATGGGATTCTTGTGTATTTTGTGATGCTAATGATATATGCTCTTATATTTTACTTTAGTGTTCAATTTCCATGCTTAATGCTTGCTTTGGATTGATCACCCATGCATGATTTTTGGTTCTTGATGTATTGAAAAATATGATTTGAACCTAGAATTGAAATTGAATACCTATTGGATGGAATAGAGATGTTTGTGAATGCATGAGAATGAAATGGATGAATTCTAGTCTTAACAAATTGTAAATATACTATGTTAAACTCCTTGCACACCAATTGTTCGATTAAATACCAAAAGGAGTTTCTTGTGATGTTTTGTGCACTTTGATGTCTAATTGAGTTCTAAAAGGATGAATTGTCATGTGTTGCACAAGTCCCTTGGGAGAGAACGATATTTATCACTTGCTACACTGCGACCGATGCACTTGCTGTTGGTTTTGCAGCCAACAAGTTTTTGGCACCGTTGCCGGGGACTTGTGTTCCAACACATGGCAATTTGGGCATTTATGACTCTTTTAGACTTTGTTATTTGTTTTGACTTTGAATGTTGTTTTGTTTGTAGTTGGCTTTAGGTTTTTAAGAATTTTCATTGATTTAGTTTGAAATTAATGCTTGTCTCGGGGTACGCCTTAGAGCTTGATGCTGTTATTGAAAGTTCTTAGGGATGGGATTTCAGTAGCAGAACTAACTAAATCAAACCAGATGTGCAATTCACCAGGGATGAGGTTGTGTGCTTGGATTCATTGTTATGGAACTTAAGGCAAGTTTGATGGACTTCTTACACCAAGAGATTGGGTGAGGGTTTATCATACTTAGGTAGGCACAACAAGAGGGATCTGAGTGTTCTAATTTTAGAAAACAGGGAAAGTGGAATTCTTTGCCAATTGTATGTCTGTTTTGTATGTGTTTCTTATATGTAGTTTGACTACAAATGTTTATACTTTCCACTGGTTTGGTTTGTGCTTAAAGCTTGTTTTGGGGTACGCCTTAGAGCATGATCTAGTTGTTGGAAGGTCCTAGGGATGAAATTTCAGCAGCCGAACTAGCTAAATCAACCTAGATATTACTAGTCACTCGAGTGACAAACAACGTGACTGTGTATTTGGACCCCACTATTCTTGTTTTTAATGCAAGTTTTGATACATTCTTAGGCCAAGGGATTGGGTAAGGTATGTTAGACTTAGATAAGCGCAACAAGAGGGATCTGAGTGTTTTTACCTTAGAGAACAGGGAAAGTAGTATTCATCACCTTAGGAGAGTACTAAGTGATCTTGCAACAAGAGGGATCTAAGTGAGGTTATTTAGCAAATCCATTTCAATCATTCTGCATATTGGAATTGTTGTTTGGTTAGTGTGCTCACGTTTTGCAATTTTTGTTTCTTCTTTTCCTTTTTTTCTTTGTTTGTGTTTTTCATTTTTATATTTCACTTTTCTATATGTTATTTTTATTTTTATCTTTAGGTTTTCAATCTTAATTCTCAAATCTTGGTTTCTATAAAAATTGGACTAACGTGTTTGTTCAAGTCTCTTGGTGTTCTTGCAAGTAATAGGTATGAATGTTGATGAAGAAGAATATACAAGGAGTTGAGGAATTTGATCAACAAGTTGGTCCGCCCCAAAAAAAAAGAGTTTGCTTTTTCCTTCCCTTCTATTTTCTTTTCTTGTTTGTTGATAATAAGTGTAACTTGGCTGGTTTGACAAATATGATGCATTGGTTATGTGACTTTGAGTAAGTTTTGCATGACTTTGAGGAGAACCATTTGTGTTTGCTCATAAATTGGTTTTTGAATACATTGAGAATGTGTTGTGATTTAGTGAAAACTTATGCTTGTGGTTGTTCTCATGTAGGTATATATATTGAGAATGTTGTTATTGTGGTTAATGATTGTGGCATGGTGTATGATAACCATAGGAAACCAAAGAACTTAACTGGGTGAGATTTTGTGCCTGAGTTTTTATCTTTGAGTTCTACCTCTCTTGGTTACAATTAACTTTGCTTGAGTTTCCTTGCTAGTTGTTATTCATTTGCATGCTTACATTGAAACAAGGTCGTCTTTCTTTCCCTCTTTGCATCATATACCCAAAATAGCCAATTATGTTTCAAAGATTAGAACCCTTGTGCAATCCTTTGAGCATTAAAAGAAACTTACCTTCACTTTTGAAACCTTATGCCTTATTGAATATGATTGACCATCTCACCTTAATGAGAAAAGTAAAGTTTCCATGGTCAATAGTGTGATTCAAGTATGGGGGAAGTTATTTTTAGAAAGGGAACATGAGTAACAATTGTGAATTGGTGTTGATTGATGTGATGCATTCTTGTTTATATGTCTTCTATAAAAGAAAAAGAAAATAGAAAAAGAAAAAGAAAACATATGAAGAAGGTGACTACAAGTTGGTGTGTGGTTATTCTAGTTTTCAGGTAAAAGAGAGTAGAACGATAAGATTATGAAATTGATGTGATTGCTCTCTATGATAATTCTTACTATCTAGATACTCCAATTTCCTTCTTTGCCTTGTCCCAAACATCAAATAAAGTCCGTGTTGTGTTTGTATGTTTTGATAATTCTTGACTCTTGAAATGAAAAGCAAAGTCAAATGGTGTGCTCTTAAAGGTAGATGAGAGAGTGACACACCCTTATACACTAGTGTGCTTGAGTGAAAACACTTTTTCTAGTGAGGATTGGTTCCTTTGGTTGATCAATGAAAACATCTTTGTCATGATTGTTAATCTCTCATAAAGCATGTACATTTATTCTTGTAACATTTGCATTGTGAGCACCATAGCAAAGGATTTACTACGTTACACATATTCTCTTTGGATTGGTGATGAAAGAAGAACATTCATGAATGTTACCCAATTTGATTGTGTGACCTTGCTTCCTTGTTATTTGACCATTGTTGAGTAGATGCTTTTCTTGGCCAAGTTACCTTTTGCTTGAGGACAAGCAAGGTTTTAAGTGTGGGGGAGTGATAACGGTTGATTTTACGTGTCTTTGTGTGTATATTTTGTGAATAAATCAACTCCTTCATAGCTTTTACCTTGTTTTATCCTCAAGTTTAGTTTGTTTTCTAGTTTTCTTGTGTTTTATTTAGTATATGCTTGTTTTTACCTCTAATCTCTTTGTTTGAGTGTGTGAAATGAATGAATAGGAAGCAACTCTAGTGGAGGAAAATAAGCAAGAACTCAAGAGAACATGTTTTGGGACAATAAAAGATCAATTCGAAACAAATACCCATGTTGGAAGCATTTGGAATCGCACAAGAACTTGATTTTTATAATGTTGTCAAAACTGCCTGTAGTTGAGCGACAACTGTGTTATATGTCTATGGAATGCTACAGCTGGGATGCAGCTGAGCTACCAGTCTCTGGATTGCTGGCACTGGGGTACAGTTGGGGTGGAGCTGAGCGCCCTATCACTAGAATTTTGCCACTGGGGTGTAGCTAGGGTGTAACTGAGCGCCCTGCTCTCTAGAATGCTGCAGCTGGGGTCCAACTGAGCGGTGGCGATGCTGATGTGTCAAAATGGGTTATTTAAACATGGGTCTCGCAATATTTTGGGCATTCTTCTCCTTCTATGCTTCATTCTTCACCTTGAGAGATTGGGAGAGGCCCTTGGAGGCTGTTTGAGGGTGTTAGGAAGCTTTCCCTCTCCTCCTTGGGTCTTCAAGCTTCATCAATGGTGATTTTGCCCCTTTTGGGTTGAGAAAGAAGATGGGTCACGAATTAGAGATGGAATTGCGAAGGGGAGGTGCAAATGGAGCATGGAGCAACTGCTAAGAACCTTGGGAAAGGCTATGCATCTTCTCTGTGGTTCCAATCTCTTTCTTATCTCTTCAATTTTTTAGAACCCTAGGTTCTCCACCATGGAGGATTTTTCCTATTTGTCGAGATTAGTTATAAAACATGAAATTCTTGTGTATTTTGTGATGCTAATGATATATGCTCTTCTATTTTACTTTAGTGTTCAATTTCCATGCTTAATGCTTGCTTTGGATTGATCACCCATGCATGATTTTTGGTTCTTGATGTATTGAGAAATATGATTTGAACCTAGAATTGAAATTGAATACCTATTGGATGGAATTGAGATGTTTATGAATGCATGAGAATGAAATGGATGAATTCTAGTCTTTACAAATTGTAAATACACTATGTTAAATTCCTTGCACACCAACTATTCGATAAAATACCAAAAAGATTTTCTTGTGTTGTTTTGTGCACTTTGATGTCTAATTGAGTTCTAAAAGGAAGAATTGTCATGTGTTGCACAAGTCCCTTGGGAGAGAACGATATTTATCACTTGCTACGCTGCGACCGATGCACTTGTCGTTGATTTTGCAACAAACACATCGTCCCTTTCCTTAAATAGAAACAAACGGTGTTAAGGGTTTGATGATCTGGCAGAAGACAGTGCTAACATGTTATTTATAAATATATTTGTGAATTAGAAGTTGAATGTGAAAAGTAAAGGTTGACGTGGAAAGTATTATGCTTCCCCGGGGCTTTACATATTGCTTCCCCGGGGCTTTACACCATGCGGTTGAAACCATCCTTCTACGGTGAGTTCCAGCTCGTCTTCAATGACATTGTTTCGTACTTGTCCACCAGGAACTGGAGCTATGTGACATTCATCAACATCCCAGAGATGATCATCCCCTACCTCTACGTCTTTCACTTCTCCGCGCTGTTCTCCCCCATCACAAATGAATATGATTACTGTTTGTTATAGAAGTTCAATCATTTTTTGTCTTGTGTAGCCTGACTTCTGGAAAGAACCTACAGATGCTGTCAAGATAGCTTACAGTAAAACTGATTCTAATATTTTAGGGATGTCAAGAGAATTAGGTAGATGAGGTTCAACTGTAGTTACAACCATATTAGTCAATTATAAGAAGTTAATAGTAGCCAACATTGGGGATTTCAGGGCTGTCTTATGCAAGAAGGGTGTGACCAAACAATTATCAGTGGATCATGAGCCAAACACGGAGCATTAAGATATAAAAAATAGAGGTAGTTTTGTATCAAACTTTCCAAGTATGACAATTTAAAATGCATACAACTTTACCTTGATCTTACTAAATGCTCCACTATGTTGGTCGGTTGTGAGATTGGTAGCACAAAGCTAATGATTCTCGTTGTTTTTCTGATCTAGTTGAGTTGCTTGCTTTAAAAGCACTAGTGCAAAATTAACGTATAACGTCACGCGTTTAACGTCGAACCACTAAATAACCAACGTTAAAAATGACCGGTGACATTTTTGTAAATAAATGCAATTATTAAATGTCGTTTATAATTGTAATTCGATGTAAAAGGATATAAAACGTCGAATGTCCTAGCGTTAGACGTTAAAAGGTTAGTGAATTCAATAAAAATTTGAGCGGAAGATTGAAAATTCATTCTGCTTTCTCTCTCACGGGTGACGACACTTTATTCCGATGAACCCACCTTTTGAAGGTTAGTTTTCGTTTTCGTTTTGAAGAACTTATTTGTTGAACTTGTTTGTTGTTTTTTTTAACTTGTTTACGGTTGTTGTTTGGTTGAACTTGTTTGTCGTTTTTGTTTGGTTGAACTTGTTTGTTGTTGTGTGATTGAACTTGTTTGTTGTTGGTTATTGTTATTTGTTGTTGATCAAAGTTCATTCTTTATAAAATGCCAAAAACTTGAAATTTGTTGTTTTTCTGCTTTTGAGATCTCGTAGAGTTGTTAAAAAGGATCACAGTTAATTAAAAAAAAATTGATTAACATCGAATATTGACAAAATTCGACATTAAGTTAATGTCGTATATTGACAAAATTCGACGTTAATTTAACGTCGAATTTTTTAAAATTCGACGTCAATTTAACGTCTCCTGATATGACTTCGTTCGTGAATTCGCCGTTAAAAGACTAAAATATTCGACGTTATACGCAATTTTTGTACTGGTGAAATTCAATTAGAGTAGCATAGACTTTTGTTCTAATGTTAAGGATGCAACTTTTATCATTACTTCAGGGGATGTTCCACGGGTTGATGGACGACTGGCTGTGTCAAGGGCTTTTGGTGACAAAAGCCTGAAGAAATATTTGAGTTCAGAGCCATTTGTGATAGTGGAGAATGTAAATATTATCTATAAATCATTAAACAAGTAACAAAATAAGAAAGGAAAGAAAAAATGTTATCTAACAAAGTTACCACTACTCTGTAAATTTGATTTCCAGAACCTCAAATATTCAAAATATTCAATTGAAGAGGAAAATGTTCTTCTCTTAATTCTACATGGAAAACAAATCCAGACCAATACATAATATAATAAATCTTGAAATAGAAAAAAAATTAAAATAAAAAGAGATAGGATAGAGTAAAAATGTTGAGTTGAGTGGAAGAAGGACAAGAGTGGCGGTGGTGTTTCGAATCTCGATCAGAGTTATAGTGATTGCGAGGCAGCAATGAAGGCGATGTCGCCGGTGATTCTGATCGGTATCGACGGTGATGCTATCGGAGGCTGAAGTGAAGCAGAGGAATTAGGGCTCAAGACGAGTTGCGATTTGTTTTTGCGATTTGAAGAGGAGAAACACACGATTTGCTCCGCAAGACGACGACGTTGTTGTTGGCGGCGTTTACTCAGAATCATAACCCTAATGGTAGCGGCAGCAGTGTCATTAAGTGCGCACGGAAGGAGGAATGCCGTAGTGGCTGGCGGTGTCTTTGGCGACGATCGGTGCCGATGGCGACAATTTTGGCCGTCTAGAGGGAGGCACGGCGACATTGGTCATGGGGAGGGAAGAACTGCCACTAATAAAGGTGGAGAAGAGACATTCGTTTCTGAAAAAGAAAAAAAGAAACCCTAGAGAAAAGAGGGCTTGGGCCTTGCTTAGAAAATACCAAGTGTACCTCTAAATTTCATCTCTACACCCATTCACTAACACGTTAGCATAAATATATCTACAAAATAACACATTTTTTGCCAGATAATCAATTCATTAACGTCGTTTGTTTCTATTTAACAGAAGGGACGATGTTGACGCAAAATTTAATAAGTGAGGACCAATTTCAAACACTTTTAAAACGAGGGACTTAATTGACATTATTCAGCAAAACTAAGAATAAAATAAGTCATTAAACCATTAATGAAAATATAAATTGTAATCATAGAGAGACAAAAACATTAATTTATGATAATAATTATTATAATTATAAAAAGAAAAGTATGATTATATATTTGGCAACTTAATTAGAAGTCAAATTAATTTACTGGAACAGGAAATTAATTTGGTGTAACTAGGAAAGTAATTGAATTGTAAATTAAATATTATTGGAATTATGAATTAATTTACTTAATTAGATTTTAATGATTAATTAAAGTAATAAATTATTTATTATTTTTGGATATTTAATGATATTTATTCATTTGTTTTATTTATTGTTTGAATGAAATCCTATGAGAAGTTCTTATTGACCATATTGTGTTTTGAATAAGCTTTAGATACGAATGAATAAATAAAGTTAAGTAGAGAATGAGAATATTAGTTGTGTTTAGGAATATGATAAACTTTGCCTATACTTGGAACGAATGAATGTTAGAATGTATCTGAGTGTGACAGATTCCTGTTACTATAAAGTTTATGATATCGTGGAAGGTAATGGTTTTATTCATGATGAGGTTATTTCTAATAGAGGTACATGTGATGATGATTCGTAGTGACGATGTGTTTGGAGATGATGATGATAAGGATGACGTTGACGATATAGTTATGATATAGTTAATGACGATGTTGGTAATGATCATGGTGTAGAAATGATTCTGTTAGTAGGATAGCGCTGTAGATGATTCATTTGTTGTTGTGTTTACTTCCTATGTACAGATTTTATTACTATTGGTTGTGCTATGGTAGCTTACCCATATTTGTTGTGTTTGTGGTTGTGTGTGTCTTGCGATGATCGTATAAATTTTGGTTATACGGGAGTAGATGTTGCAGATGTTCGAGATGAGTGATAAAGACGCAAGAGTGAGAAAAAGACTTGTGTTATTTAAAGTTTTTGTACTATAAATGTTAGAGACAATGTAATTTACTTTATTTCGTTTTTATTATATTAATTTCGGTATTATATAAGTAGATTTCTGCAATGGTATTATGATTTAAAATTTTTTTCAAATTTCACTTGTAATCGGGATATCCCAAAATTAGGGATGTTACACTTAACATAGTGAGTTTGAACTAAAAAGTTGTTACATGAATTTAGAATTTAGTTTAATAGAATTAATAGGTACAAGAAACACGAAGAAACACGATGAACTAATAGGTACAAGAAACACAATTCAAAAAATTTTACACCCTATTTTTTGTGTTTTATCGAATTTCGAAACACGATGAATTTTTTTTTCTTCATCAAATTTTGAAATTCGATAAAAGATTTTCCAAGGCTTCATCGAATTTCGAAATTCGACTAAAATTTTTTCATTTTCTTTATCGAATTTTGATGAATTCTTTGAAAAATCCATCATTTGATTTTGAAATCTAAAGAGGAAAAATATAAAACTATTTTTGGAGGTACAAGATAAAATGATTAGAGGTGCTGGGTGAAACAGCCATGCAATAAATGTTTGAAGCTATCTTGCCTAAATAATTCACCCGAGATAATTTTAATTTATTCTGTTTGTATTAATAATAATTACTTTTCTAAAACTAATTAAACATTTGAAAACTACATTCAATAATTTTTTAATCATATATAAATTATAGTTTTTGAATCTTTTGTGATAACTTAATTACATTCTTTTTAGATTATTTATTATGTATGTCAAACATAAACTATACAAGTCAATTTTGGATGTTTTAAGATTTTTCATTAAGAATCTTAATATGGAAGAGTAAAAATGAAATTGATATGTTAAATAAGTGATTCAAATATATATATATATATATATATATATATATATATATATATATATATAAGGTTTTTTTATTGAGATATTATTATTATAATTATTTATTTTATTTTATTATTGATTAGGAGATTTATTTTTAATTTATTTATATGTATAATTAAGATCACGTATGGATATTATTTGATGAACATATTTAGTGGTTATAATATGTATTTGTATTGATGGTTTCATGAATAAAGATGCATGAATTATGTTTATATTGTTGTAAAAGTTATCATCTAACACAGTTTTTTATTTATCTCGGGTCTATTATTTCACATATGTACAACTATCAAACCACTTATTAATTAATATATATGTATATATATATATATATATATATATATATATATATATATATATATGTTTTAGTATGAAAAGATGTTTTCCAAGTATTACCTCAACTAAAAATGAGATCAGTTTGTTATATGTAAAATAATTTTACAAATTAGATTTATAAAAGTAAGTTAAACTTTAAATTAATTTATATATAATTCATAATTTTAAATTTTAAATTTCATTTAATAATTTAAATAAAATGATTTTAGATCATAAATCATCTAAGTCAACTTTATATTATTCAAAACCGTGTCTCCGTTATTACATTGTCTTTCATTTAGAGTTTGTAATATTGAATATAGAATTATTCCTAACTTTGTTTTTTCTCTTATTTTTCTTATTTGACTCATTCAAATGACGTGAGACTAACTTTTTTTTTTCAAAAGAAAATTTTAAAATCTTTAACTTATACCATGAAATCACTAAACAGTTTAAAATTTAATTTTTCAATTTCAAAATTCTCTTCTAACACAATATAATTTTAATTTATTCAATTTTCAATGTTAATTGGTAAATATTTCTCCAACATTATTGAAACATGGAATTTTTAATTTTTAATTTCATTTAATAATTTAAACGAATCTTACAACACGTATTTCTAAGTCAACATTTAATAAATATAAATCAATCTTAACCATACAAGATATTTCAAGAGTTTATCTCTCCTTTGATTTTTTTTTTTTTAGGTTTTACTCGTTAAAATGATATGAGATAAGTTTTGATTGAATATTTGAATTAATTAAACATATATTATTTTTCCAAAAACTAATTATGCATTAAGCTTTCCGGCTAATATGATTTTCAGTATTTATATTTTCAATTAACAATTGAAGTGAATCTTCTTAAGTCGTGTATCAACATGGTTGAATTTTGTGTAATAGTTTTGCAGTGTAAAATTTGTATAATTATATATCTCACTTAATCAAACTATATGATAAATATATAATAAAACTACAAATCATTTAATAATTACTTTTTAATAAGTAACTTTATATAGGGTGGTGTTTTTTACATATGTTTAAAGGAAATACATGTATTATCACACATCATAAGTTACAATATGCAAGGATAAATTATTAAAATAAAATTTTTAATTTTAGAAAAAATATATAAAAAATTAGATTTTAATTAATAAGTTGCGAAAGTTCATTATTCACCAAACACTAACCAATATATATATATATATATATATATATATATATATATATATATATATATATATATATATATATATATATATATATATATTCAACAAACATAATATTAATTGATATTTTTCAAAAGACTTGTATTAAGTATATTTTATGAGATATTAACATTTGGTTCAATATCAAAGACACACATTTATCTATGTTATTGTGTGTAAGAATCTCTTTACTGCTCACCATTTGATATTTTAGTTTATGTGACTTATATAATTAGTAAAGCAAAAAACCTATGGTACAATATTAGTATCAATACTTAATACACAGTTCAAATAATAATTCATGTATCATTCTAGACATGTGACCATATATTTATGTAGGTTTCATCATTCTCAATAATAATTTATGTATAATATAACCCGTTTAAAGAGAATAATAAATTAGTTAAATATACAAACTAATATTCATTCTACATGTATAATATTTATTCAAATACAATCCATCAAATAGAATAAAAGACAAAAAGAAATAAAGCAATAAAATAATGCTTTTAGAATAAGTGAAAATATTTTGGTTTGAGCAAAAATGGTATAGCTTGAGTGAAAATGTACTTTGCATTTAAACTCGGTAGATCCATGAGTGGAGTTGTAATGCTACTTTCACTTTGGAAAAAAATATGGTTAAGAACAAGGCTTTTTTTTTTTACACTATTTTCTCTTGAGCGAGAAATTGTTTTTAACTGAAAATACGATTAAGAGTCAAATTCAAATCTTTGTCCTTTTTTCACTTATAGTTAAAATCCTCTGTTGGAGTGAAAATATATAAAGAAAAAGTCAACCTCACCAACAAAATATATCCAATTTTCAATGGTATCTTCAAAAACATTTTAATAATGCAAATGCTAAACAATTTAAATGATTAATCCTAAAATCTTAATTAGATGAAATATCATCTTTCATTCATTTCCATTCAAACTTGGTCCTTCAAACTAAAATTTATATATATATATATATATATATATATATATATATATATATATATATATATATATTCACATCAATTTGTTAACGAATACATAAAGTTATATAATTTAAGTCTATTTATCTAAACCATATTTAAAACCTAGTTTAAGAGAATTTTAAGCATTATAATGTAAACACTATATCCACTTCTCAATAAGAATATGCAATTTAGAATATTTTAAATCCATTAAACAAAGTTCAACCATCCTCAAGGGTAAAAATTCAAATAATTCTCAACCAAACCATAATCTTGACATAAAAGCCAAAATCTATTGGTCAAGTCACATTTACATTAAGGTCATCGATCATATAGTTCTATCGAAATCATAAATAGTTTCCATGGACTAAAATTACTTTCTTCATATCAATTTCCAAATCCAAACAATAAAAAATTTAAAGACTTAAAGTAAGTTATTCAAACATAACAAAGTTTATCCAAACATAACAAAGCTGCAGTATGTGTTACACTAAGTTAAGACGATAACTTTTTTCAATAGACCCTATAGAGATTGATAACAACATTATAAATAAAATAAAAATTAAAGTAAGTACAAACTTATTATATTTAAAAATTGATAGATGACTATCATTCGATTCCATACAAGAGGAACTTGAAGATAAACCTTTATAATTCAAATGAGTTATGAGAAGGACAATGAATAAGAGATTATAAATAAGAACAAATCTATACAAAGCTCATGATGCTACAAGCAACCCGAAAATCAAAGAATACGAAGTTCATGTCTTGTAACACCCTTGCATATGAAAATTTTAATGCATTTAAAACATCTATAATTTATTTTAATTTTGTAAGTTCATTGGATGAACAATTGTTTTTGTTTTTGATTTTCAAGTTAATTTAAGTCCAATATATTTGGACTATTTTTTAAGGTCTTAGGTTGTTTAAACATTTGTATTTATATATAGGTACCAAATACATTTATAGACATTTTTATGTCATTATATACATATGTATTTTTTTTATAGAGAATTATCTTGTTCATTGATTATAATTCTAATTATTATGAAAGATGAATATCTTTTTAACGAATCTTTACTTGATATACCAAGTTCCTAGATCGTGACATCTCCATTCCTATATTATTTCATGTTTTTTTTTATTTATTTTTGTTCTGCTTATTTTTAGAACTTAAATCTAGAAATGATAGTATTATTTTTTTATGAGATTGTATAATCTAACTCCACAGTGTATGATTTGTATCAAAAACCTTGTTAGATAAAAATGTTCTTTAATCTATAACTATTATGAAATGCGATCGAATTTTTAAAAATATATAAAAAAAAGGCAGAAATACAAACAAAACACATGAAAAACGTAAGTATAGAACCCAATTACTATTTAAACATTTTTTTAACTTACCCAATCCAATTTAGTTATGATCTTAAAATAAACTTATATTTTTAACAAGTAACTCTTCTAAACTATGATAATTAGATGGGATTAAGTAAAATCCTGATTGTTTAAGAGCTAAAGCAGAAAAATAAATAAGTTGTGTTACAAAATGTCATCTCATGATAGCAGGCAATTTGGAAAGATTAACTCTGGAACATTCAGCTGGACATATATGGAGCACAGAAAAGCACGTATCACTTAAACAATGGGAAAGTGAGAGGTGCATATAGCAGCAGAAAAAGCAACTTCTGTGAAACTTTGTGGCCATTGGTTCTCCTTTGAACCTTGAGTGGAGGGGGGTCATTAAATCATCTCAATCACCACTATTCGAGTTTCTATTAATGGAATGCCCCACTTTTTTTTCTTGCACATAATTCATAAAATCTTTTTTTTTTCATGTGCCCATTTTGTTAACCATCATTGGTTACTACTTCTAGTGTGGGTTAGTATGCAAAAGATCTAATTGATGAACATTCTAGTCAAACAAACACCAGCCAAAACTTGATCCTTAAGAGATGAATGCTACTAGTTACGTGCGGTAACAAATGTCCTAACTTATGGATCAGGAAAAGGCTTCAATACCAACCTCAAGTTCTATGGTTGTAGGTAGATGAAATCTTTCAGACACTATATTGTTGCCACGTGGAAGCCAAGCTAATCTTCTTTTTGTGGATGTTATGGATTCCTCAACTAGTGTTGAGGATATGAATTTCTGTTCACTCAATTGCACCATTACTATAAGTCCTTCCCTATTGTAATTTCTGCAAGCTCAAAAGCCTTGCGCTGTATTTGCTTTCTCTGCCACTCTGAGCTCAAAACTGTCATGGCTGCCTCAGTCTCCTCTGTTGGAGCTGTCAACGGAGCTCCAGTATGATCTTTTTCCACTTTTTCCACTTTCTTATCCCTAGTTTCTCAACTGATCCTTAGATGATTTGTTTCATACAAAAGCTCAATTCATTACTGATATCATTACGTTGGAAAGATACATGTATATTCATGTTAAATATTTGCTTAAATATCAGAAAGAAATATGACACTACCTTTATCCTAGTTTAGTTAAGAATTATTCTAAGTTCTCATTTGATAAACATGTCTCAAACAGACAACTTAGTAGTCTATGGTGATTTTGTTCTCCTGTATGTTGATAGTTGTTAATTCATTATAAGTTAGTAATTTTGTCGGGTGTTATGTAAATTAATGATCAATATGTATGAGTAATGATGAAAACACATTTAAAATGGAAGCTTGAGAGGTGAGTGGAATTTAAAAATTAGTTTGAAGAGTGTGAAAGAGTGGCTACTGTGAATATTGCAGCTGAGCTTGAACAGATCTGGAGCTGGAGCTTCAGTTCCCAGTTCAGCCTTTTTTGGCAGCAGTTTGAAGAAGGTTACAGTCTCAAGGGTCCCTCAGACCAAAATTTCCTCTGGGAGTTTCAAAATTGTTGCTGCAAAAGAGATTGATGAGAACCAGCAGACTAATAAGGACAGATGGAGAGGTCTTGCCTACGATATTTCAGATGACCAGCAAGACATCACAAGGGGGAAGGGTTTGGTTGATCCCCTTTTCCAAGCTCCAATGGATACTGGAACTCACTATGCAGTCATGAGCTCTTATGAGTACCTCAGCACTGGACTTAAACAGTGAGTGACAGATACTGCTGACTCTAAGGCAAACAGTGTTACTTACCTCTTTTATTATGAACTGATACGGTGAACTCCCTTTTTTGACCTCATTAAACCTGGTCATGATGTGGTATTTCAGGTACAACTTGGATAACACAATGGGCGGTTTTTACATAGCTCCTGCTTTTATGGACAAGCTTGTTGTTCACATCACAAAGAATTTCATGACCCTGCCAAACATCAAGGCATGTAAATTGTACACGTAAATATTGTCCAAGACTTTAGTGAAAGAAACAGGACACATTCAATACTTTCATTCATTTTACAGGTTCCTCTCATTCTTGGTATCTGGGGAGGCAAAGGTCAAGGAAAATCCTTCCAATGCGAGCTTGTGTTTGCCAAGATGGGAATCAAGTGAGTAAATGCTGTATACATGTTACTACTACAGAACACATCACTTATATTATATGCATTACCATTATCAACTCTAGTCCATTAAAAGCACATTAAGTTTTTAAAGAGATCAAAACCAAATTTCAATATTTTGATGGATCAGTAGCTTATTTGGTGCTAATTTCAAGTCCTTGTGATGTTCTGATTGCAGCCCTATCATGATGAGTGCTGGAGAGTTGGAGAGTGGAAATGCAGGAGAGCCAGCAAAGTTGATCAGGCAAAGGTACCGTGAAGCTGCTGATATAATAAAGAAGGGAAAGATGTGCGTTCTCTTCATCAATGATCTTGATGCAGGAGCTGGTCGACTTGGTGGAACCACTCAGTACACTGTGAACAACCAGATGGTGAATGCCACTCTCATGAACATTGCTGATAACCCCACAAACGTTCAGCTCCCTGGTATGTATAACAAGGAAGAGAATCCCCGTGTGCCCATCATTGTCACCGGTAACGATTTCTCAACACTGTATGCTCCTCTCATCCGTGATGGTCGTATGGAGAAGTTCTACTGGGCACCTACCAGAGACGACCGAGTTGGTGTCTGCAAGGGAATTTTCCGCACTGACAATGTTCCCGAAGATGACATTGTCAAGCTTGTTGATACCTTCCCTGGCCAATCCATTGGTAAGTAATGTTGGTATTTACTCGCAAATAGAATTGAAAATGTTGAAGACATAGATGCAAAACAACAAGACTAATGTCATGCCATATATCATTGCAGATTTCTTTGGTGCACTCAGGGCTAGAGTATATGATGATGAAGTGAGGAAGTGGGTTTCAGGTGTTGGTATTGAGGGTATTGGGAAGAAGCTTGTGAACTCAAAGGAAGGACCTCCAACCTTTGACCAGCCCACGATGAATTTGAATAAGCTCTTGGAGTATGGTAACATGCTTGTCCAAGAACAAGAGAATGTGAAGAGAGTCCAACTGGCAGACAAGTACTTGAACGAAGCTGCCCTTGGTGATGCCAATGAAGATTCCATCAAGAGAGGAACTTTCTATGGTTTGATCTTTTATCCTGAGACATTCATTCATACAGGATGTTTGCATTGCATTATTCCATAGTTTTCTGTCAATTTAGTCATAAATTCATAATAATGCATTGCCTACATTAACTTTTTTGACAATTTGACAAAATTATGTCAAAATCAAATTCATCAAAAGCATATTTTTATCAAACAAGACAATCTCTAAAGTTTTTGGCTGTTTCCTGATTGTGTGCAGGCAAAGCGGCTCAGCAAATAAATGTTCCTGTTCCTGAAGGTTGTACTGATCCAAATGCCGAAAACTTCGACCCAACTGCAAGAAGTGATGATGGAACCTGCTTATACACCGATTGAGAACTTGAGCATTCTCCGCTTGAGGAGAAACTAGGACATGAGATAATCGAATAATTGTATCTAGTTCATACTGGATTGTTATCCCATTTTGTAATTTTAGTTGCATTGTTATCCCATTTTTCAGCCTTTGCTTTGTTGCTTTTCCACATTTAACTTCTGGTTTGAAACGATGTTCATATTATCCTATCTGGTTATTTCAATCTTGCATACATTCATCAATATGGAAGCCTCACAAACTTTAGTCTCTTAACAACTTAGTTCCATGGAAATCACATACCAGTTTGGGAAAGAAGTTTATTTTAGTAACTTCTAATGTTTTAGTAATTAACATTTTTTTGGAAACATTACTTGCAACATTTAAATTCAAATTTCTTATATACTCACTATCATATTGATATTTTATGGGTTGTAAAAGAACTAAGTAACTTTTAATTTCGGATGATAGTGATTGAAAAAACAAAATAGCATTGGAACTTTTCTGCATTGCAAGATTTTCAATCAGTATATATCTAACTTAGCATCTCGATAATGAAAGATGTTTATGGATAAAAATGTTAGAAATAACACATAAGTTCCGACAATTTTTTTAAAGTAGTTTTTTTTTTTTTAGTTTTGTATAATGTTTAAAAGTGAATTTATGACTAATTATTTTAAAATAATAATATTATCATCCGTATCAAATAATGATAAATAATGTACAAAAAAATTATTAGAAACGTGAACTCGTAAAAAAACACATTTAAACAAGCATCTCAACCCTCTTCGTCCAAAACGATAGAAAATATTGTTCAAGACAACGTTTTAGAAAGCGAAAACAATGAGTTTTTCTCCCAAGAGCATAGAGCAACCTCAACAACTTCAGAAAGTGTCACTAGAGATATTCATTAGAGAGAAGAAAAACGATATGCTATCACAAATTACTATAGTATGATATAGTATGAAAACTATTATTGTTACTGAACATTTTTAAATGTGTTTGATTGAAAGATGATTTCTTACTATTATATAAGACTTTTCTATGTGTCTCATATTGTTATTTGGTATCTTAGAATCAAGAAAATGTTTGAAAACATCTAAAAGAATAGAGTTTAAATAATATTATATTTTTAAGGAAGACCGTCACTGGCTAATTTTTTTTTTAAATTATAAAATAAAATTTATAATAAATAGTATGATGTTATGTCATTTTCTTTTATGATAGTACTAAATTTTATTAATTATCGACAAAATATTATTAATGATAACAAATTTATTAATAAATTCAAATTTTTTTATGGATTTTTCATATTTTAATTTATAGACAAATACTTTAACAGTAAAAAAAATATGTCTTTAAAATTATCGACAGATTGAAGATTATTGAAATCTCTTTTTGGTATATTTCTTTTCTTTAGAAAACACTTTCTTTACTATATTCCTCTCCTTTAAAATACGTTGGAGCTTGAGCAATGACTTTGTATTTTCAAATAAACCTTTTTAAAAAGCAATAGGAGGGACAGACACATAACATGCAAACCCAATTTGAATCATAATCTCATTCGAGTTTTCTCCTCATAATGCCATTATAAGCATGTCAAATAACACAAAATGAGTGATTATAACTTGGCTATAGCTTTAAATTTCTCAGGACTAATCTCCATAGTTTCTGTGTTCTGTATAGCCAATATATCATTAGGTTCATCCCTTACGCACTTCTTTCATCATTTATCAATCTTAATTTGAAAGTATATGATCCTCTTTCATTTCTTATTTTAATTTAACCAACAATATATTCACATTTTGATCTGTTTCTGTATAATATATTTAAGATGATGACTAAACATAGAAGAAAACAATTAAAGTCATTGAAACAAATTTTTTTCGCATGGATTGAGAATAGTTCTACTTCAGAAAGGGCATGATTATGAATCAATACATTCATACCAGATATCGGTACCAAATAATATTACAGAGGGTTTCAGTTTATATATGCTGATATTATAGTAAAATAAAGATAAAATACACATTAACTTTTGAAAAGGTGTCTAAGTGGTAGATAGTTCTTGTCTTGAAAACTGATCAAAACTAGATAACTATTTATATTTGGATAATGATACTTTCACAATATTTTTTTGACAACATTTTAGTATCATCTATGTGTCATTCTGTGATTGATTTATGTTGGTGTTTATGATTATTATTATTGATTATGAAGTATTTTTTGGACCAATCACATAATGTCACGTATGATGTTAAAATATTGTCAATTGTCAAAGTATCATTATCCTTTATAATTATTATTCCTTAACAAATGTGATAAGTGCTTTTGTTTCCTTTTGGCAAATCGTTTGAGGAAAAAAGGTTTTGAAGCATGTTAACCATTTTTGGTAATGTAGAGATGAATTTAAGTATATTCTTGCTTTAACAGTTTTTACAAGAACACTTGTGCAAAGCTAAAATATATATGTATAGTGTAATGGTATCATGATACAAAAATAAAATGATATAAAAATATAAATTTTGTATTTTTTAAAAATAAAAATAAAAAATAAGAAAGGGATTGCTATTTTTCTCTTTTCTTCTTGTTTTGGCTGCGCTTCGGTTTCTTTCATCGTTAATCACTTTATAAATTTTAAGGTATGCAATCCTCTCACTTAATTTCTTCACAAACTTGTTTTCACTTACATATAAATTTATTTTTATTTATAAAACTCAATTCATTTTGTCTTTTTATTCTTTGATAAATACTTATTAAAAAAGAGTTAAATGTTTTTAGTTCTTTTTTATCACGTAAAATTAGAGTTATTCTTTATTTAAAATTTTAATAGATTTTTATTTTTAAAACAATATTTTTAATTTAATTATAATTTGTATATATATATATATATATATATATTAAATGTTTTTTCCACCTAACATCAAAATAAAAATATGTTAAACTATATAAATAATTAAATACTAACATAAAAATTTATTTGACATGTTAAAAATATTTAATATAATTGAATTAAAATGATTATTTTTATTTATTTTTAAAGTTCAGAATACAAAATATATTAAAATTTTAGACATATACGTAATTTTAATTTTATTTTAACATTTAAAAACTAAAAATATAATTTTCTAAATATCCGAATATAACTAATTGAAAATAAAAAAGTAAGATAAAAATATCAAAAAGCATAAAATTCAAATGGATGCAATTTTTATTTTAAAAAAAGAAATTTGGAAATGAAAATATTTTCCAACTAACCCGCCTATGATATAATATTATTATTCACTGTAAAGGAAAAAATATGATAATTGATTTTATATTGTTTGGTAATTTATATGTGTAGTCAACTTCACTTTGATAATAAATTGTGACTGATGTAACTTCTTGTGATTTTTTTTGTTACTTGTGCAGTAGAAAGATTAAATGAAAAATGTAATACTTCCTTTTATTCAAAAGACAAAACAATTTTTTTTAAGAATAAGAGGGATGATTTCTCTATTTTAATTTGGAAGATAGCATAATATTGATCATTATAAATCCACTCCTTTATTTTCTTTCATATTATCATTCAATCATGATTGTTCCAATTACTAAATAAATAGTGATGCTAATTTGTGTATTCTTGCTGATTTATGCACTTTAAAGCCTGATAGATAACAAATCATTCTGAAGTTTACCAAGCAAAATCAAGCTCAGTTTTCTGAGACAAGTAGTCTAAAGGTAGGTTTAGAAAACTGTTATACACAACGTAATGCATTTTTGTGAAAAGAAATAAAATTGGGATATCTAATCTGCACTTATTTTCTACAAATTTTAGAACTTTAACAATTGTGGAACACATATCTAATCTGCACTCTATTTCACTTATTGCCGGGCCGTATCATATCACTCATTAATTTCTACTATCATACACGAAATATTTATACCTCGATGTGAAGAGATATGTTGAAAATCCCACATCGACTAGAGTAAGACCAATTTATAATATATAAACGAGGTACAAATCTCATCTTACAAATCAGTTTTGTGAGGTTGAATTAAGCTTAAAACTTACTTTCTAATAACATCCAGCTTGTAAATTCATCTGATTGGGCTTGCATACAAACAGGGCCTATTCCAAGTTCATTTTTTTTTCCTGTTTTTGTGACAGAGAGATAAACCTGGGCATTGACGTGGTTGAAAATCAGTTATATACTGATCATCAAAATTTTGTATTTATTTTATCTCATTGAATTTAGATATTGGGAACGGTTATATGCAAAAGTAATAAAAGCTTACTTCTTTGTATTAAAAAATAAGTTGTTATGGTTACATAATTTATTTTGTTTTTTCCAGCGATAAAAAAAATCCTTAATGTGAGGCTCATCATTGTAATTTGTCTTATAGCCTATTCATATGAAAATTTCATTGGCTTTTGGAATCAATTTGAGAAAAGTTTTGCATAACAAACAAACTTTGAACTGGTCCTGCAGAATATTGAATTGTTATTAGCCAAAAAGGTTTAATTAGTGTTATTGTGGAATCAAATATGGATCTTGAAAGTTTTTTTCTACTCCACAAATTTTTCATTATTCGGTATTTGATTTTCAAATCTCTTTCGTTTTTTATGTGGAGTATGGTTAAAGATTTTTATTAAACCTGACAGAGAAATGGTAATGTATAAAAGAAACTTCAATCCTCGTTATTTCATTTTATCTCACAAAGTCTGAAAATGCTGAATATATATTCAGCATATTGTACAAAACGAAAAAGAAGAAACGAGAATTACAGCCTGACTACCATAGTAACAGAAAACAAAATATCTAAGCTAATATAACAAACATAACAAAACAAGGATGGAAACAATATTTCTCACACCCTCCCTCAAGATGGGTGGTGAATGTTCGACAATCCCATCTTAGAAAAATTAATGTTGAAAGGCTCGGGATAAAGTGGCTTAGTGAACATATCTCACAATTGATGCTTCGAAAGAACATGAGAAAGAACAATGAGCCCATCAAGAACCTTAGCACGAATAAGATGAAAATCCACTTCAATATGTTTGATGCGTTCATGAAAGGATGGATTCTTAGCCAGTTGAATGGCAGACTGGTTATCACAAAATGTAGGGAAAGGAAGTGGAATTTTAAGGCATAAATCATCGACAACATACTTCAACCATTGCAATTCACAAGTAACAACTAAAACTCTATATTCAGCTTCAGTAGAGCTCCTGGACACGGTGGATTGCTTCTTTGATTTCCAAGATATAAGACAATTCCCATAGAATACACAATAACTAGTGGTGGATTTTTCAGAGATGCAACAAGTAGTCCAATCTGAGTCCGAAAAGACTTGAAGTCTGTGAGGATTGCTGGAAGGATAAAAAAGGCCTAATCCAGGACAACCTTTGAGGTGTTTCAAGATCCTGAAAATAGCATTGAGATGAGAGGATTTAGGCTTGGACATGAATTGACTATCTTGCTGGACAGCAAAAGAAATATCAGGTCGGGTGTTTGTTAGATATTGCAGCTTGCCAATTAATCTCCTATAAGGAGTAGGATCTGGAAGAAGATCACCATCATCATCCTTAAGCTTATCGGTAGGATTTGAAGGTGAAGATGCTGGTTTGCAGTCAGTGAGACCAAATTCAGCTAAAATTTCTAAGCAATATTTTTGTTGATTCAAGATAAGACCCTACCGTGATCTAGCAACTTCGAAACCAAGAAAATATTTGAGATTGCCCAAGTCTTTGATTCGGAATTCTTGATGTAAAAATTTCTTAACAACAACAATATCATCCATGCTATCACCAGTTAGAACGATATCATTCACATAGACCAAAAGAGCAGTAAAAGAAGTAGCAGAGTGTCTAATAAATAAGGAATGATTAGCAGGATTATGAGAAAAGCCACAAGAAAGTAAGACAGCTGTGAGTTTAGAATTCCATTGCCGAGAAGCTTGTTGAAGTCCATAGAGAGACTTGTGAAATTTACAAACCAAATGAGGTTCTGGAAGAATCAAGCCCAGGGAAGGTTTCATATAAACCTCTTCATCCAAATCACCATGTAAAAAAACATTATCAACGTCAAGCTGGTGTAAAAACCATTTGCGAGAAATGGGAATGGAAAGACGAAATCTGACAGTTGTGATCTTCACAATAGGTGAAAAGGTGTCAAAGAAATCCATGCCTTCAATTTGCGTGAACCCTTTGGAAACTAGGCGTGCCTTTTATCTTTCTATAGCCCCAGCTGCATTCAATTTAGTCTTGTAGACCCATTTACAACCAACAGTTCTTTTCTTTGTGGCAATCAGACCAATGACCAAGTTCTATTCCTCTAAAGAGCCTGAATTTCTGCAAGCATGACTTGCTGCCGATAAGCATGTTGACAAGCCTCTTTAAAAGAAGAAGGCTCAATGATGGCAGATAAAGACATTCAAAAAACATTGTGAGAGTTAGAACATTTGGAATATGACAAGTATGATTATAAAGGATAACCAAAGACTCTAAGTGTGTTAAAGTCAGGGATTTTGCCAAAAACAACTTCATACGAAGATTGGTATTTAAGAAATGGAATAGGGAGCCTGTTTATGAGATGTACAACATGTCTTATAGCAAAAGACCAAAAGACATAAGGTAAATGGGATTGGAAAAGTAAGGCACGAGCTACATTCAAAATATGTTGGTGCTTGCACTCAACTATTCCATTCTGTTGGGGTGATTCAATGCATGATGTTTCATGAAAAATGCCTTTAGAGGAGAAGAAATCAGTTAAGAAAAACTCCTTTCCATTGTCAACCTTAGTCTTTTAAGTTTAATGTCAAATTGATTTTCAATGAGATGTATGAAATTGGGAATAACAATTTTGACCTCGACTTTTGATTTTAAAAGATAAACCCATGTGAATCTACTGAAATCATCAACAAGTGTTAACAAATATTTATGACCATCAATAGAAACAATGCTTAAGGGTCCCCAAATGTCAGCATACAACAACTCAAAAAATTGAGAACTCTTGGACGTGCTAAGAGAAAAAGGTAATTTCTTATGTTTGGCAAAATGACAAGTGTCACAAGGAGCACAACTCTTGTATATAATATCAGTATGTTGAGAAGATAACAATTGTAAAATGGAATTTGAAGTATGGCCTAGTATATGGTGCCAAAGTTCACTGGTATTGATTGCATTTACAACAAAAGCATTTGATTTATTGATAACATCATTTTGGAAAATTAAATTGCAACGCATAACATTTGATTCTTCAAGACAGTACAAGCCATTAATCTTCCTAGCTGCTCCAATCATCTTGAATTGAGATTTCTGGAAAAGGAAACAGTGAGAATCACAAAATACTGCCATATAGTCAATAGTGGAAACAAGTTTGGGAATAGATATGAGATAAACAGAAAATTCAGGTACAAAAAGAACATCAGGAAGAAATAGGTCACCTATGTGAATATTCCTTGAGAAATTGGCAATGACAGTAGTGTGATTAGGCAATTTAATGTGTATGGGTTTTATGGCATGAAGGTTATGAAAGAAGGATTTGGTGGGACAGATGTGGTCTGTGGCACCACTGTCAAATATCCAAGGAACAGAAGCAGAAGATGTACCTGAGTTTTGAACAAAGGCTTGATTCACGGAGGATGAATGATCCTTGCTGTGTTGGATCATTGGGAGGACTACCATCCAAATCGAGTTGTTGTAGAGAAGCAATTGAATCTACTTCAACCAAACTGGTAGAGCTTTGGTGTTGGGCTGTCTTTTTATAACCAGTAAGAAAACCAATGCGAAAATAACAAGTTGTAATGGTGTGGTTGGTCTTCTTGCATTTTTCACAAAATTTGTTGTTCTTGAAAGTGTTCTTGCTGGCATTGAAAGGGACTTTGTTGGAAGAGTTGAAGCATGGTTGAGCATTGGAAACAGCAGTGAAGGCCAAAGAATCGGAGACAGAATGTTTGGGATTGGTGCCAATGAACTCACGTTCATGCTGAAGAACCATAGAAAAAGTTTTGACAATCGAAGGCATGGGATCCATTATCATGATTTGAGAACGAACTTGGGCATAGTTCTCATTAAGGTTGCGGAGAAATCAAATCACATAATCATCCTCTCTTTCTTTATGAAGTTTCGCAAGAAGTCCACAAGCATAGGGAGTCAAGCAGTTGCAAGTGAGAACACATCTATAGAGCTCCAACTTTTTCCATAGGATTTTTCAGTTTCGTATAATACTTAGAAACAGACAAAGCACCTTGATGACAAGCAATAATCTGATCCTGAAGATCAGAAACCCTAAATTTATCAGCATGAGAGAATCAATCCTTGAGATCCTTTTGAAGCTCTTTATGGGAGGAAATGCAGAACTCCTCTCTATTGGTTCAAGGAAGGAGAAAAGGTGTTGACTGGACCTGAACTTATTCAGCAGACGACCGAGAAGGTAAAGGTGATTCAAGAAAGGTTGAAAGCATCTCAGAGCAGGCAGAAGTCGTATGCCGACAAGAGAAGAAGGCCTTTGGAGTTCGCTGCAGGACATCACGTCTTTCTTAGACTAAATCCAACTACTAGAGTAGGCAGAGTCGTTCGTCCTAAGAAGCTGTCTCCCAAATTCATTGGTCCGTATCAGATTTTGAGGCACATCAGACCAGTGGCGTACGAGATAGCTTTTCCTCCTCGACTATCCAACCTTCACCCAGTTTTCCATGTATCCCAACTCCGGAAGTATATCACGAATTCTTCTCATGTGCTAGAATTAGAAGACGTTCGTATTCGTGAAGATCGTTCGGTGGGGATGCAACCAGTTAGCATTGCTGAGAGTCGAACTAAGTACATCAAGGGAAAAGCCATCAGATTAGTTAAAGTTGTCTGGAACGAGAAGACGGGCGACTCTACATGGGAAGTGGAAGATGCAATGAGAGACTTGTATCCTCGTCTATTTTCTGGTAAGTTTTAATTTTCGAGGACGAAAATTTTTGTAGTTAGGAAGAATGTCAAAACCCATTTAAAACCCATTATAAACCCCATTTAAGTGGACGCCAGGTGTAAGCGATCGGAGCGTCTGAAGTTCAGAAAGTGGAAGACAGGTGTGTGATGCAGATTGGATGAACGGTTTTTGACGGTGGGAGTAAAACTCAACGTTTTCAAAATTTCACGCCACTTTATGCATGCACCCTTCTTCCCCAGATTTCTGAAACTTCTATTCTCTCCTCATTCTCTCTACATCTCCTTCATCTTCTCTCTAAGAAATTCTCACCTTTTCTTCCTCTGATCACCATTCAGGCACCGTTTTTACTCCTCCACTGTCAAGAACTTCCGTTTGAGCCGATCGGTTTTGGGTTCTGAGTTGGTAAGTTTTCTCTTCCCTCAGCCGTGTGGTTTTTCTTGAACATGCAAACCAAGTTTCTGGGTGCATGGGTTTCTTTTCACATTCTGAACGATGTTTTGTTTTGGTATTTGAGTAGTTTCTTAAATCGTGAACAGTAGTCTTCAAAGGAGTCTGGTGGTGAGCTATTCTATTCAAGCTGTGAGCGTTCGGTCACGTTAGAGGTAAGGGAAGCTTATATAATTTGATTTTATTTATCGTTTTTGAATGCTGGCATGCTTGTTTGATTGTCGGATGAAATATGAAGTATGAGTGTTACTATGTTTAGGCTGTATGAATGTATGAAGATAAATGCTGAGGAATGTACTAATAAGAGTATGAATTCTAAGTCTGTATTACTATGTGGAAATTGATGTTCGTCACTGAAGGTCATTGACCGTTCGGTTTTTCTCGTGGACTCGGTTGGAACTGGATTCTTTCATTTGGATGGTATTCCAGTCGAGGACCGAGCGTCTTTGTTTAGTATTATTTATATATAAGCGTTCAACCAAGGATATTCGTTCCTTGGTATTATGTTATAAATTTAAGTATATTAATATGAAATTGTATAATTCGTTCGTTCTTGAACATTAGTTAAATGATATCTTATATTTATCAAGCCTTTATTCTATAAATTAAGTTGTGCTAGGTCTTACACCAAGCGTTCGTACTATTCAGTGCTAGGTCTTTCACCAAGCGCTCGTACTATGTAGTGCTAGGTCTTTCACCAAGCGCTCGTACTATTTAGTGATAGGTCTTACACCAAGTACTCGTACTAAGTAAGTGTTAGGTTTTACACCAAGCGCTCGTTCTCCTTTCAGTAATCTATCTTGATAATAATAGTGTTCGTCCAAACTCAATAGTGTTCACTCTCTACCGTGCTTGGTCTTCGACTAACATTTGGTTTTTCTTAATGATAAACTCATAGATAAGCTAAGTATTTATAGCGTTCGGTTTCTTCATATGATTCTTTTAAGTACTATCTTTTGAATGTCTTGCAGTGTCTGTATTCATTGGTTTCAGCCTAAAGTCTTAGTACTCAACCTAGGCTTTACGGTGTTTGGTCTAAAACGGTCATGAGTCAGTTCATTAAATTGGCTCACTTTGTAAATAACATTTGTTTCTATTAGTCCTTGTGAAATATTATTGTAATCGATCTCTTTCCAACCCCGATTGTCACTCTCTCGGTTTTGATCCGTTTTGGAACTGGAAATCTCTCGGTCTCACTCCAAGTGTTCGGTCTCGTTCGGGGTTGAATATTTACGTTCGGTATTTTTGCATCCTAAGGGATCTTCGTTCAAATTGAGATTTAATAATGAAAGATGATGGAATATGATGTAGAAGAAATGAGTATGGTTATGAACGAGTATTCCGGGGAGGAATATTTCATGAATGTATATTGGAATTGGTAAAGTATGAATGTGGGCATGCTAAGCTGACGGTTCATCCTGATATTCCATGATCACTCGTTCTCACGTAGAGAAGGGTAAGTCATGTGTGGGAATGGCAGGAGGTCCTAGTCCTTATGGTTAATTTGGACAGATAGGACTAACCGGGGTGCACGAACGTCGTAGCTACACAGAGTTCATACACTCCGGACAGTCAGAGTCTAGTATTAGGCTTTGCATGAAAGAGTTAATGAGTTATGTTGTTTAAATTGATTGAGTGAGATATATGTTGATAATTGAATTAAATTACATAAGCTTACCCTATGTTTCCTGTCTTGTTTGTTTTGTACGTTCGGTTGTCTTTCTGTTGCAATGATCATCCATGTGGATATGAGCAGAAGGAGACGAGCTGCTGGAAGAAGAAAATTTAGTCGAGGTAGAAGTTAAGACCGAACAGTAGAACCGTTCGGTCAGTATTTTAGTTTAGTTGTACGACGATCGTTCGATCATCTTTTCCCTTTTCTTTTGTAGGACCGTTTGGTATAGGTCTTTTGTAAACCGTTCGGTCAAGATTGCATCTTTGTACAGTTTTAACTTTCTCGTTATTTCTGTAAGGTGGTTCGGTCGTAAGCGCACAACCTATTTCTTTTAAGACTGAACTGTAATATTATTAGATGTGATTATTCTATTGTATGGTTTTACACTGTATTTTTGGGATGTTACAATCAATATCATGTTATTATCTTATGTAATTCAATAAAAACGACAATTAACAAAACCAAAGATTGTTTAAATATATATATATATATATATATATTATAATATATATATATATATATATAATATATATATATATATATATTACAATTCACTACATACGATACAATTATAATAGAAAGTGACTTTATGTGATGAAATGTTAAGTGGGAGAAATGCACGTATGTTATCTATGAAAATGTTTCAAGGCTAATTCAAGACAGAGACAGAAAACATGCAAATTTTTGTAGTGGTTTATTTTAAGCCTTTCCTTGGTTTATCTTTAAACTTGAAAGCATCAATGTCCAACTTGAATATGGATATTGAAGGTTTAGCAAAAAATTTCAGTGTATGGTCTACTTCTGGGGCACTTGAAAACCAGAGGCAGCAATGATATGGGCCCTAATCACGCAAAACTATTGTACTGCTACTTCTTGTGCCACCACCACTATTCTTATCAACATTTCAACTTTTGTCATCACACTCCAACATATCAGGAAGGACCACCTCGCCAAACCAGAAACGTTTTCTCAATGTCCCTCTATGTAACTTTTCCTAATCACCACAAACTTCCTTTTCTTATCATTAATTCAACAACACTGCTATGCTTCTGTAGCCATCATTTAGATATCTTTTGGTTGAGGCAATCTCCTGACTCTTTCTCGCATCACCCAAGTTTCTGTTTAGTAAATTGTTGAAACCTAACTCTATGACACAAGTTAAAATTTTTTTTACACTTTCACCTGGTTTATGCAGAAACTACAAGAACGTGCATCAATTAGAAAAGTAGAATCGTAGAGTATAGATATAGAGTAAAAGAATTTGCAGAAGTACTGGTTTACAAGTTTCCACTTAGGAGGTACTGGAACACTGCAGACAACAAAGTACAACGGCCTGAGTTGCACGGCACATGCATTAATAGAAGGGTAAAGCAAAGATGCAGAAGCATTAATAGATTAGTTAATACGATATGAATGAATGAAAGAAAGTGGTTACTTCTTCCACAAAGGTATGTGTACGGAGTCGCTGACGTTGCCTCTCTTTGTCTGCATCATATCTCTTCTTCTCTGTTTGGAAGCTTTCTCAATTATCAAACGGTTTCATGAAGTGACAACCAATCTTTATCTCTTCCTCCAATGTTCAACAGAGCAAAATACGACACGCATCACTCTTTTTCTTTTTTGGGTGAATATTGATGATCCTTCATGGAAGTCAGAGAGATTAACAATCTCAACAAGTATTTTTATAAATGCATGAATTTAAAGATCAAACTTTTATTGCATACTTAAGAGACTTAATGGTCCACTAATTACATTATACTGTATTGGTACATGCATCATCATATGCAACATAGATTTTAAATATGGCAAATTAGGAAAATATAGGAGAAAACCAACGTGACTATAGTGTTGCACGGAAAATTAGTATTGTGAAATTAATACAAAAGATGAATATTAAATTAAAAGAAAAAAAAAGATTTGGATAGAGAATAAGAAATTCTATTAGGCCAAGTTATGTCATTATTAAAAGATTAGTTTAGTTTGGAAAAACTAAACCTATCATTCTTTTGGATGAAAAAGTTTGGTTTGAAAATAAGCTCATCATCTCTTTTATCTTTGTTTTTGAATCTATCAGACTAAGTTTGGTATCAATTAATGGAAAGGTGGTAGGAACTCTATCAAAGCACACTGCAATTAAGTTGAACCAAAGTGTGGAGAGAAAGAGACAGAGGCAGATGGATAATGTTATAGGTAGCCAGCTACAAGCATTTAGAATTTTGCTGAAAACCAAGATCCCAAAATTTTATTTCAAAGATTTGGAAAACCTCACAACTCATAAAGTATTAACAGTTGCCTACTTCCTTTCCTTTCTCTCTTGGCAGCTTCTCAATCAAGGCCAACTCAAGTACATCTGCTATCACCACCACATTCGGCAAAACTCAATATGATGTAGACATTAATAAACAGTAACTAGGGAGTATCTATATATCCTCTACCTAGCATTTCTAAAATGATGAGAAGAAAAATATCAAGGGAAGTGAATACTATCATAATTTTGTTACATTACATCTTCTAATGTTAAGTCTTTATATGATTTATTTTTATACAAGTTAGTTGATTCATGTTTTATTGTTCTTTTAAATTTTTATGATGATTCACCTTTCAAATACTTATGGCTCAGAGCTCATAACTAGTCTTAGTCTTAGTAACTTATTTAAATGAATCTTTGTATGAAAATTCTTTCTTTTGGAAAGCCAGACAAACATATCTTGTTATATTGGACAATAGTAATGTCTAATGAATTATAATCTTAACATGTTCTAGTGTTAAGTATATACAGGATTATCTTTTATTGATGTATTTCGTTAGTAGTTCTTTATTGAAAGACTCTAAGTAATATCAAAATTAATAATTAATCTTGCTGATTGATTAAACAAGTTATGATATAGAAAGTCTTATTAATAGAAAATTCAGATAAGTATATTCCTTATAATGAACAATACTATAAATAAAAAGTATCTATGGTTTGAAATTATTCTAATTAAATAGAAAATACTAATATAAAAAAATTACATTTGAAAAAGAAATTATTAAAAATTTAAATGTGAAACTATATTATTAGGTAGAAAAAAAAAGACTAATAAACTTATTATCTCAAATTTTTAAATTAAATATAATAAGGAAATCTTATCTATAAGTTGGATTCATATCTCTTGTCTTTTTGTTCCTTAAAATATTAGTTAATATATCTTAACCTTTACCTAAGTTAGATAGAACGTTTGAAGGTACATAAACATTACATATTATTGCGTTCTGTTGATGTGTTATTGGTGTAAATTTTGACCTCAGAAATTCAGCAATGTTGGATAGCATTACTTTTAGACTAAGCTTGAAATAAGTGAGATTTTTAGTAGTTGAATTCCATAGCATGAGTAGAAGATGCAGTTATTGTTAATAAATAAAAGTGTGCAATTGGTTGCTGCTATCTTGGTTTTGTCAACTTAGGAGAATTGATCCATAAATAAAATTAATGGCTTCTCTTTTTGTCGTTTTCTGTTGAGTCAATGACCTTAAAATAGAAATGACTTGTTTCTGCCTCCTCTGTTGCGTAGCAGAATAATGCATCAAAGATTCTTTGCTCTTTTCTCCACAACCAGATATCTAAAAACTATGCAATATTTTTTAAAATTTAGTGTAATTTTTATTTTAAACAATCTGTGATATTAAAAAATATGTTTTAAAATGTGATATTTACTAGTAAAAATTTAAATAACTCATGATTCAAAAAAAATTCAAGTAATTCCCTTAAATTATTTATAGTCCATTTCAATTACATTAAAAATCATTACAATTCATTTTAGTTCATTCAAATCATTTTTTTAAATTTGGTTTAATTTATACATTTTATATTATCACTTATATAATCATTTCACCATATATTCAAAATAGTCCAATTTTATTTTTAAAAAACGTTTAAGAAAATTAAAAGAAAAAAATTAAACTGCACTTCACCTTTATTCTTAAATAATATAAGACTATTAAACAACTCCACATAAAAATAAATGAAGAAAATATAATACAAATATTATTTTATTATATTTAAAATTAATTGAAAATAAAGAGCTTTGTATACGTGATTTTCAAACAAAACAATTTTTAAAATTGGAAGAAAAGAAATGAAAAAAAAATTAATAATTTAATTTCTACAAGATCATTTTTCAAAAGTAAACTTTTTATATAAAAGTACATTAAAATATTATATTTAAAATTATTCTAAAATATTTTATATTATTTATTTTCACTGCTTTCTCAGTCCATCTAATTTAGTTGAGAGAAACTTTTCCACTATTTTCCTTCCGGGTTAAATATGTTTTTAGTCCCTAAACTATTGGCCGGTTTTCGTCCCTCTTTCAAAGTAAGGTACAATTTGGTCCTCATTCTTTCCGAAAACGTTCGTTTTAGTCCTCGAAAACTAACATCGTTTAAAAATTTGGTCCTCATTTAGCAACAAAACGAGGACTAAAACCAAAATTCCGAGGACTAAAACGAACGTTTCGAAAAGAATGAAGACTAAATTGTACCTTACTTTGAAAGAGGGATGAAAACCAAAAACGACCAATAGTTTAGGGACTAAAAACATATTTAACCCTTTCCTCCTATTATTTCCATTTAAACAATATAAAATTTTCATTCTTTCCTGCTTAACTTGTGCATTCTTGGTATTCCGGTATTCACTCCTATGTTGTGATTCACGCCACCGCTGACCACCGTCAACTGTCACATTGGAACCGTCTCCTTCACATTTAAATCTTATATTTATCTACATCAATATTCACCAAATATTATACAATTTTTTTATCACTTATTTTAAAAAAATTCTCTTGTTCTTTTAATATGAATTATTACACAAAAAAACTTTGAAAAAATAATATTATTCCTTTATCTAATTTAGCCCACGTGTTTTTGGGGTATGACGTACACCTGTTTCTAGCTTTTGAAACTTGAAAATACACTCACTTAAATGAGACTTTTCAATCTTCAAGACAAGTATAGTTGAATATTTGACTCCAGAAATTTCGCAATTACAATAGGTTTTGGACCAGCTTTTCCATATCTAATTTTACAATTAAAAAAATCAAACTAGTTTTTATTAGTTTTATATAAATTCCTTATATACAAGTTAATTGTAATATATAAAGAAGGGTTTATTTTTTAATTCTTTTGTATTTATAAAGAAATTTGTCTAAATATATACATAAATTTTTAATTATATAACCTTTTATGATTGGAATTAATTATTCCTTAAAGGCTTTGTTTTGTTAAGACTATTATAGTTACAATAATACCTATATAATGGTTTGAACGAATAAATAATAATAATAATAATAATAATTATTATTATTATTATTATTATTATTATTATTATTTATAACATAAAAAATTCAAAAAGAACAAAATATAAAGTTAAAACCCCGCATCATTTATCCTTATTAACCCAACATCCCGATTTCTTAGGGAAATCAACATTTATTTTTGCATAATATCTTTAAGAAAAAACTAAATTTCTGTATAAACTGAAATGATTTATGAAAAATTAAATACATGTATAATATATTACGTGAAAAATTTGCTTGTGTTAAGTATAAATTGTTGAGTTAAAAAAAAAGAAAAACTCATAAAACTAATTATCTTCAGTTAAAGATGTTGTAACACTCTTATAACTTAATATTTAATTTCACTACTGTTTCTTTTCAAAACTTGATGAAATTTTCTATAAATTAATTTACAAAAATAGTTAATTTTAATTATTTAAAAAAAAGTTAATACAAATCATCCAATAGTCTCAGAGATGTGGAGAAGTTCGGTATAAAATTTAAAAAAGAAAAAAGAAAACCCCATCCCACCTTATACTTGGGTAGATTTTAGCTTTCCTCTTTAACAATGGATCAATGAACTGACACTCCAAAAACCCATCTTTGAAGTGACTGATAATTTTTTCCCACAACTTTTTTTAATTTGAGAAAATTGTTTTTAATACCATTTGACAATTTATTTTTAAGGGTATTTTGTTAAAAAAAAAATTGTTAGGTATTAAAATAATATTCTCCTTAATTTAATTTAATGTTTCATGATTATCTAGAAACCTTATATACAAAAATGATTAAAGGAAAGAATACAAGAATATTTTATAGTGAAGCTAAACCCTTTATTTCATCTCATTAACAAGTTCCCAACACAACACAACAGAACACATAGACATAGAGAAAGATTGAAAACTATGTGGAACACAAGTAAATTTGTGAAAAGTGTTTTGTGTATCACAAGACTCAAGCTGTATGTTGTCCCACTCTACATTTAGAGGTCACATCTAGGCATCATCCACCAATCCTTTCACCTTTTCATAAACATTGCATACACCATTCCAACCCCATCTTCACTTAATTCTCTTTTTCTATTTCCAAATCGCATGCAAACATACCCTGATTAACCTTCCTTCCTTCCACTCATGGCTTCAACCTCCCACAACACCACTAACAAGGATAACTCTTCTTCTTGGACACGTATGCAGAACAAGCAATTCGAAAGCGCACTTGCTTTCTACGATCAAGACACCCCAGATCGCTGGCAGAACATAGCCAGAATACTTGGTGATAAATCTGTCGAGGAAGTTAAGAAACACTATGAAATCCTTGTCGAAGACCTTAGGCATATAGAGTCTGGTCGTGTTCCAATCCCCAGTTACAAGTCCACTCATGATCAACGTAATCATCAAGAGAGGTAAAACCATAGTTTGCCTTCACAGTTTTTCTTTCATCAAATTTCTGTTTTTTTTCTTCTTACTGTTCTGTCTTTCCCCTCGTGCACATGCAATGCTTACCTCCTTTTCTTCTCTCATTCATGAACTTTTCATTAAGCATCCATTTTTAGTAAATAAAACAACAAAGGGAAACTAATTCTCTTTTTTCTTACCAACTAAAATCAACCTATTCACAAGTTAGAATTAGATTATATATTAATTAATTACAGAAAAGTTATTTAAACATAACTTTACTACAAGTCAACATGGTATCACCACTACTGATTGTCTGATTTTATGGACAGGTTGTTTTTTGACACTCAAACAAAATTTCCCACACTCTTTATATCTACTATTTTATTATTTAATCTCTTTTTTCTTTTGCAAAAATTAACTTTTTTTAATGATCAAAATGATGTTAAAAGAGCATCTTTCTTTATATATATATATATATATATGTGTGTGTGTGTGTGTGTAGCAACATAAAAGACCTGCGCAGAATTGTGGTGGATAGAATTACTGTGGATTGTTCAAGGTTTTAAATTTTTAAGATCTTATATTCTTAGTGATGGTATGATACACACATATATATAAGACAATACTTTTGTTTTTCTTCCATTATTTTCAAAGCTTTATTTTAAAGAATTGATGAAAACAAAACAGGGTGAAAATAAGTTATAAATAGACTTAATTCTTTGTAATGCTAATATAAAGTTTTTTGCAGTATTAATTAAAACTTACTCTAGATATGAAATTTAATTGGATAAAGGGTTTTTCTTAATGAAGAAGGCATAATGCATGATGATATGTGTTCTTTGTTCATTAACACAATGTAGCTTAAATGGCAGGCCTCTAAAGTATCTTAATCAGCAGTGAATTGACCAAGTCAACTCAAGTCTCTATAGCCACTAAAGTTGGAACAACACAGAATGCAAGACCAAACATTCTTCTTCTTCTGTTTTCCTTGTTTATGTCCAACAAACATCCAACACTTTACTTCTCTTTACAGTTCAGATACTATGTGAACAATATGACATATTTGATAGTGTTTGGTTTCTGTTTTCAAGATCATTTAAAAAGAAAAGAAATAAGCTTGATGGAGACAGATTCTCTTTTGTTTCACATTGCAAGGAAAAAAGTAACCTAAATGCCAAAGGAGATGTGCTCTCAAAAGTTGTTACAGATCCAATGTTTCATCTCCACAACATTGTGTTCTGTGATATTATATCATTTATATATCAACGCAAACAGGTCGCCAGAAAATGAAGCAAGTTTTGAAACGTTTGAAACAGTGGTATCTTTTACACATATATTTCAGATTAAATAATTTAAATTAATATATTTTGCTTTTTGCAAACAAGTTTCGAGAAATGTTTATCCAAGTGATGATGAAAACTTCTGTCAACAATTTAAATAGTAAGCTAAACGGTTAGAGAAAGTAAGAGGTCAATTATTTGTTTAATTCACGAGCTTACCTACTGAGTACTGAAGAGATGCTTATTGTTATTTCTTCTTGACATTAAGAACAATTGTAATTTTAAAGGTTACATAAACCATAGTTTGAACTTCTCCCAGAAACGAAAAGAGACTGCTTTAACAGTCATTTCAATTATTAAAGTATAATAAAAACAAGCTCCGAACTGATTTGATTATGAAAACCACACAATCTGATTGTTGAAATGGAGAACTCATACAAAGATAACATATTCAAAACATAGCTAACTTTGGTGCAAAACCGGGGACACAATGCAGTAGATTAGAATTGAAGAAAATTATCATAAAAACAAGAGAAGGAAGTGAGAAGAAAAATTGAAGCAAGAGGAAAAAATGTGGAGGGATAGAAGAAAAGGTTAACATAGGGCAAAAAGTAAAGCCTCATATGTCAAAACATTTGGTGATTCCGAATACAAGGACTCTGATAACCTAGTAAAATTTGTACAGTCATCACCTCCATTTACAACATGAAAACTAGCTCATAAATAATATTATATATCCCTGCCGCATGAGAGAGAATCAGGCAGGGCAAGGCCATTAACAGTACCAAGCCCGAGCTTCAGCCTCGGCTAACCTGATTCTAGCTGTATTATCCTCACACTAACAAATGTACAATTTCAAGTACAACTAATTATTACTTCACTACCTGAATACAGACAGGGCCATTAGCAATACCACATATGAAAAGAAAAAAGAGCAGGTGCTTCTATTATCCTCAGTTAGCTGTACATTCTCTATACCATCTGTGCAGGATTTAGAGTCAAAATACTAATCCTCCTCTCTGCATACCACACAAAATTGAGGTTAATTACACACAATCAAATAACATCTAAAGATAGATAATACACAATGCAGAATGTCATTAAATTATGTGAAATCAATTCATTAGATAGAAGTGCACTGAGAAGCCGAAGCCTCTATTTTAGACATCCTTCGGCAAGTGAAAGTAATTCATCTTGTTTGCATACAGTAATTAATGATAGACTCATCAATTGTAAAACACTACCAGACGTGATATATCACCCCTACTTCATATGGTAGTTGATTGAATAAAAAGTTTGTACAAGAATACCAAACCTCACGGTTGAATAACTTTTTTTAAACAGAAGTTTATATATATATATATATATAGACACACACAGAGGCAAATTTTTGTAAAGAAAAAAATCTCGCTTTAGTCCAAAAAAGTAAATTTGAGATAGAGAATATACCCCCAGCAGCAACCAATTTCTCTACACGGGCAACAATGTGCTTCCCATAGGTATACTTCTTCAAGGCATTCAGGTGAACCTTTATTCGATTAAGGATTAGCTCAAGCTGCTGGTCATCACAGGTTTCCAGCACTTTCTGTACAACGTAGTTTGCAAACTGATCCTTCATCATAATCTAAAAACATACAGGCAATATATGAGAAAAGTAGATAAATGACTAAACGACACAAAAGATCAATTAATATTAAATAACAAAATGACAGAACAAAACTTAATTTTTAGAATAAGACCAACCTGGAACATGAGAAACCATCATTTTATTGAGTACAAGACTAAACTTGTGAACCAAACTGGTACGTCAACTAATGTTTAAATCAAGACCATAAATTGACAAATAAAAGTGGGCCCTGGAAGCGGATTTTCGTTCAAGGCAAGTACTTTCAAAGCTTAATTTAATATGTCGAGTGTATGATTGTACATTGCATTAATAACTCCACATCACCATGGATAAAGAAGTGAGGAAGGAATTTAGGATGTAAAAGCATAGAACAAATTATTAGGGGAAGGTGGACATTAAGAAAAGGGTATATTATCATGACATTTTAGAAACATGTAATGTTTAAAGGGGGAGGAGGGACATGTCCTACTCTTGGCACCACCACCAACCCTCCTCCGCCCCTATCCTTTTGGCATTTCGCAAAAATAGAACTACCAATGACATCTCAGACAGCAACATATTTTCATAGACGATAGTGGAGGGGTAAAGCTATAAAGCAAATCAGCTAACGGGAGTCTTTAATAAGGTAGAAAATAGGGAGGCCTAATTTGTAGTGCGATGGATCTTTCATGAAGAAAAAGGTGAAGTAGCACACTCTGACAAGAACAAGAGGGGCTAGTAAACACCTGAACCTATGAATTGCTTCAGCAATCCAAACTAATTTCACACGAAGCTTATTTCCTTAAACTCCTAACAACCAGAACAATGAAAAACCTTATTGAATAAAATAAATGATAAAATGGACAGAGTGAAAAAGGGCAAGGATATTCAAAATAGTATATAATACTTCCAGCTCTACTTTCAGCAGGAGATAAGGAAAGATTGCTAAAAGAAGCATAACACATGACAAAAGATCTTGTACATAGTTCATGCACAAACCTGCAGGGGTTCGTTTTCATAAGTGGAACCAAGCATCTCATTCACAAGGACTTGACGCTCGGCAGGTGTTCCAAAGGTAAGGCACTTTTCTATAACATTAGAGGCAAACTTCTGCTGGCTCATCTGCACTATTTGCCCAGTTAATTCTTTGATTATAGCTGAGCGTTCATAAGGTTTGCCATGTTCCAGCACATGCTGCAAATTTTAACCAAGCATCAAAAAAATTGAATTGAAGGCAATACTGAAATCTAAAGAGATAATTCAAAAGAAGTCATCAGACAAGAATGCATAGCAGAAGTCTGTAGGTAATTTGGGTGCTTAATTGCTAAAATCTGTCAGTTTGTTGAGACAGAAAAGAAAGAACTCAGATTTCCTATAAATAAGAGATAGAAAGACAGGAGTGTCTTGTCATTTGTGAGAGAATTGGGGTCTTTGAGCATAGGAAGGTGCAGACCTTCAAATTTGAGAACAAAATCACAAATTGTGACCACCGGATAATAAGCAAAAACCAAAATGAAATGCAACAAACCTGCACAACATAATTTCCATATTGGTCTTGAGCTAACATACACACAGATTGCAAAATTTCATCCATCATAATCTGTTGTGTTTTTGTATCATGGCAGTACTCCAAGACTCTCTGCACATTTGAAATATGACTAGTTTAGAACTATGATGTTGATCTTACAAACTAGCAATCCAGCTATATTTTTTACACAAATGCACGAGAGGCAACAGTTAACCTGTATAACGCGGCAACCATAAGGATGAGTTGACAATGTCACAACCTGATCATAAAACGTTGAAACAATAAAATGGATTGCATCCTCTGGTACACATTCAATACATTTCTGGATGACATGATTTCCATTTTGATCACGCACACAACGCATGATATGACCATCCAACTCTGTAACCATTTTAGTCTGCTGATCCATGTCAACAACTTCAATAGCCTACAAAATTTAAAAGAGAAAAACAAAATGAATAACTCGAGTTTACCATCAACTCACACAAATCACAACAGCACCCTAAATTCAAAGCATTAATAACAAGACAATATCAGTTTCACACAAAAAATAAGCAATTACATATTGTTGTAAATAACAATTAAATAGGATAAAAAATATTCTCAATATCTCCCATAGTAATTAGGAAAAACTAATTTTAGTTTTTATCCCTTTTTAAAGTTTGGTTATTACAAATAGAGATAATGAGAATGTAATTCGAATAATTGATATCAATAAAATAATTCTTTAGTTTTCAACTTGGTATAAGAGTCTATCCTAACGAGATTTGTTGGACCTATCGTGTCATCTTTATAAAACTGTCAATGGAGCACCGCAAATATAAAAAAAAAACAAGTAAATAACACCCAATATATCTTTCTCACTTAAAACCTCATAGACAGTCAAGTCAACAAAACTATTAGAAAAGAAACCATAGCTTTCCTGACACTAAGATGATGAAAAAATAATTAGAAGACTTAGGTTGCTCTCAAACACACACTCCAACCCATGAAGTAAAATGGGAAATGTTGGGGAAAAACATACCTGCCAAGATAAATCAAATAAAAATAAAAGTAGAGCTCGTTGTGATTATTCAACAGGGTGCCCAGACAACCCTTCAACATGGTATCTCTCATTAACAAGAAAGCAAGTGTAAAGGCAGTTCTAGTAACAGTTTGTGTGATACCAGGATGACGTGTTCCTAGCCTTTCCAGATAGTATCTAACAGTGAAAAGCATTACTCTTCTCAGCAAATTTGGCACAAAAACATATAGTCATCCCTTGGATAGGCACAGTAGCCCACCTCTGAATTGTAGCAAAATCATGGAATAACAGCTATACCAAAGGTACCAGATACCATATGAATAACTTATAACAAAAGTTCAAAGCTCAAAAAGCACTATAACGGTTATACATTCGCCGTTACTATTTCAACATTAATAATCCTTTAAAGTTTTGTATTGTAAATTAATAAAAACAATAAAGGAAGTTCCAATACATTTAAAACAAAATCACCATTCACATTAGTCAGAATGTTTTGAACAATGTATAGCACTGATAGTAATAACAAGTCTTAAAAGCACAACCAAACAAACCACGAATAAAAAGAAAGGAGTTATTACTTATGACTATTACTAAAGTGAGACAACATTGCCAATTACCAACAGAAAAGGACAATGATATCTTCTTTCAGAATAGGTTCATTTTCCACTGGGAAAAAAAGATTGTCTATGGAGTGCCCTGAGCATAGTAAGGAATCAAATTTAAATGTATTAAATGAAAAGTAAAACAATTATTATATAAAATTCAGAAAATAGCTAATGCTTCCATCTTTAAGCAAATAGAAGCATTTAATGGTGGGTATTACAAGCTAGTTAACCGATAGTATTAGTTCATAAAACCTTAGATAACAGTATCATCTCTACAAAAGGGATATAGCTTCTTTAAGAAGCTGCAGATGAAACACAACCAAACACCAATGGCAGGTCTTGGCTGGGAAACAGGCTGGGTTGATTAGAAAATCCCAACCCAAGGCAGGAGCAGACAAAAAGACGTAGATTTTGCCCACATTACAATGTGGCAGCTGTTGCAGCCACAATTTTACTGCAATCACAACAACTATCATTGTGATAACCAAATGTGATACTATGCCTAACTGTTGAGGGCAAGAACTGTAACAGCATGACTGATTACCGCATAACAAACTTCAATCCAACACTTAAAACAACAGAATTCGTATAATGAAAAATAAAACACAAAATATAATTATGTAAACAGTAATAAGGTAGATAAATTGATATGCGGACCTTCTGGATAACCCGACAGCCATACATTTGCAGACTCAGGGTCAGCACATGACCCGTAAGCTGATCAGCCAGTTCCCTTATCTGTGCAGCTGTTCCATGTTCAAAAAACTAAACACGAATTGCACTTTGTTAGACATGTATACAATGAATTCATAGTTTTTTGCTTTAAATAATGAATTTGATACCCATCTGAACATAACAATTATGAAAAAAATATATTATACAAGTTGATAATTGAAATAAAGTGAGATTCTATATATAGCAAAGAAAATATCAAAGTACCTTCTGAATCACATAATTACCGAAGACATCAGTCATTAGAGAAAGTGCTTGTGGCATGATTTCATGGAAAACCATGTTTTTCTCTTCCATCGAGGCTGTCTCAAGTTTCTGTTGTATAAATCGGCTTCCATACTGATCAGCACTGTTTAAGAAAGAACATGAAAACATGTTAGCTAAATATTAAATCTGAAGAAGCAAACCAAAGTAGATCACCAGTATGTACCTGAATTCAACAACATGCCCAGAAATTTCTGAAAGTTCAAAACATTTGGTCTTATTACTTTTGAATTCATCAAGCAAGGAAGATGCAAAATTCTCTTCTAAGCTACCAACTGTGTCTGAATGCCAAGCTCCCATGAAACCCCCTACTACATTCCTCATCCCAGACAAACGCATATTTCGTTCACTTTGGTTCATTGGACTACCCGGTCCATAGAAGGAGTTAGGGAAAAGGGAACCAGCCAGTGGGCTTCCTGGATATGATGTGGCCAGACCATATGAAGGATTTCCAAAAGAATTAGGGCTGAGGGTAGCTGATTTACCAAGGTATGGAACATTGAAATGTGAATTTTGGGGAGCAATCAAAGACTCAACATAAGCTTTTTGGAGGCCAAGTAAATCTGTGCATTCCCTATTTATCACTGATTCCTTAAGTGCAGCAATTTGTGCAGCAGAAGCAACATCCCCCGATCTCAGATACTGAAGATACAAAGGGTCCATCAAAGGCAACTGTTGATTGCTACCGGCAGCATGACTTCCAAGCCTGCTAGAATTTTGTAATTCAGTTGCAGCCAATAAAGGTCCTAAAGTTACACCTCTTCCCAGTGCTCTAGAGTCCATAGCATTCAATCCTAGTGCAGATGCAGCAACAACAGCATTTTCGAAGAAAGGAGGCAAATTCCCACTCCCAAGCTGGCCTGCCATCATAGATGGTGATGGAGGATTAACACTATATCCATTCATGCCATAGTTTGGATATGAGATATCTTCAACATTCTGATAGTGAGCAGGTGAACTACCTCTGCTCCTAAAAGTTGCTGCAGAATGTCCTTTCAAATGCGTGTTAAGAGAAATTCCACCAGCCTTGTGGGGTTCTAGCTGTTCATCTGCATACCCTGACGATTTATTCAGATCCAATCCAAAACTGCTGACTTTATTCACTTTTAAATGGGATTGGGTAGCAGAATGACGTTGAAAAGCCAAGGAATCAGGACTGTTTAAGTAAGGCTGCTGTTTAAAACTATGAGTATAATCTTCACTGTGCCTAGATGACTGGGAATGTTTTTCATCATCTATTATATCTTTTGTGGATAAATTTATACCAGCTAAAGCAGACGCCAGATCTGCAGACTCGTTTAAATTAGATGAGACAGCATTGAGTAAATTTTGACCGTTAGAACTTTTTTTATCAGCTGAACTGGACCTGCCATCACCAATGGGTGGAAGGCAAGGACTAGCAGCTCTTGGTAGAAGCTGAGAGTCAGGGGTGCTACTCCTTGATAGGGAGGCACCTAAGGCGGAAGCATAGGTTTGAGGTCCCGAACCAACAAAATTTTGGGCAGCAGATATGCCCAGCTTATTTCCACCAGACCGCAGGGCATTCAGTTCTTGATGCACATAAGCAGCATGGGTTTCAGATTTTTCAGCAATGTCATCAAATAAATTACTGCTAGGTAGATTATGAGGGTGCTTAGATCCAGATGATGCACTATTTATTTCATCCTGCTGAGAAAGTATGGCAACAAACATCAGAGACAATGCAACGACATAATATCATAATACAAGTTATGATAACCACACATAATAACATCATATTACAAAACTAACTAATAAAGAAAAAATTTTAAATTTCAAGCTCACAATTGCAAATCCTCAACATTAAGCCACAACTAGAAACTGAAAGGTTAGTCAGCCAAAACAAAATTGGAATGATCAAAGCAAACCAAAAATATGTAATAAAGGTAGAGTGACTCAATAGTCAACAACGGCATCCAACTGAAACAGAAATAAGAGGAACTACTATCGAAAAATTAATCAATTTACAATCCACAAATTCCATTGCAAATCACTACATCTCAGCTTAATCAAGAAAGAATACTGGCTCACTCAACACTAGGAGATGTTGAGGAGGAGAAAGAGGTTTAAGACCAGGAAAATTCTTTATTTTTTTAAAAAATCTCTAATTTAATAATTCATTAAATAAATGACCTCTGAAATCCAACTCTCAACCAAACCCAAAAACAAAGCCAATGAATCTATCAATGAACCCTCTAGGATTTAGACCAATTATTTGGGCTGAGTTGCCTGTCTAACCTTGAACCAACCTAATTCCAAAGCTGGGATACTAAGCTCAAAATGTAGTTGACAATGTTGGCAGTTTGTGAATAATCCAAGCATTGGTTACTAAGCTCAAAATGTAATTGAATGCTGACAGTTTGTGAATAATCCAACCACTAGGGAAAAAAGAACAAGACACGATCACAAAATTGGTTTGTCCATGCCACAAAGCCATTGGTAGAACACACTGTTGAATGACCTGACCATGGAGAATCTCAAGAGGCTCACTTCTGATGGTTCTTCCACATAGCCAGAAACAATGATGCATTGCTTTCCATCCTATAAACACAAACTCACTCACACACACATACGCACACACAAACTTTTTTACCCTTCAATTAGAGAAGCAACAAACCATCAATAACCAAAACAACTAAACTAAAACAACATGCATATGAACATTAGAGAAAAAAACATAATAGACATTCAATACTTAAATTACAATTTACAAACATAACAAAACTCTCACCTGAAACAGTTCTGCAATGCTCTTCTGCCTACTCCCTAGGCCTAATGCCGGCAACCCGATCAACCCATCCTCACCACTCCATTCCGGACCGCCTTTGCGGTGCTTCAAACCACCCTCCTCCTTCACACCAAACCCAGCAGGGTGCACAGAAAACAAAGGGTTGTTATCACCCCCTTCAATTACACCATCATCACTGGTCATCCTCCTATCCCCAACACCGCCCACCTTAGAACCACCCCTCAACCGCTGCACGAATCGCCAGTCCTCCTTGGAGGCCAGTGGAGGCGGCAAACGCGGGTTCAGATTCACATTAGAGTAATAATAATTGGCGTAATTGGGATCAGCCCGAAGCTCCTCCTCGCTCCCAAAACCCCTCCTGCCACCATAACCAGGCGCAGCCGGAGACCCTTCAAACAACCCTCCCACAGCCGTCAATGACCCCTCCACAGTCGGAGGGGCCGACCCACTTCGCAACCTAGCGAGTTCCCTCTCTCTCAGAACCCCCAAATCTTCGCCTGCATATTCACCGTTCTTCAACATCGATCGAATTGCCACATCAGATATCATCTTACCGTAACTGTCACTCACCATTACACCGCACAGAAAAGTTTTACTCCAACAAAACAAACAAATACATACAAAAACTCAACCAAAAAAACTCAAAACTGGTTTGAAACTGTTCTAGTCTGAACAGTTGCAAATCCAAAACCCCAAAAATACAAGGTTTGTTTTTTCTCTTATATTTGGGTTACAGGCTTCAGTACCCAGAGTTATGAGAGTTGAATAGAGAAAAAAGCTTCAACTTTATTGGTGAGTTTTGTGATTATTTTGTTATGTGGGAATCAAAACGAGGATCGGGCTTCAGAGTGAAGAGAACGAACGCGGAGGATCGAAGATGTGTTGGTCCATGTTAGAAGCTAAACAGAAACAGTGGTGAGACTGCGAGTGTGAAGATGGTGGCAGTGATAAGTACGAGAGTTTGTCCTTCTCCAACCGTTTGATCCAAGATTGACGGTGCTGATTAATTGCTTCAAGATTTGTTATTACACCCTTCTAGGGTTTGTAGTATATGTTATATTTGTATTAAGCACCCACTTTGTTTTTTTCCTTCTAACATAAACCCGTGTGAATTTATAAAACATTATCCTCAGTTCGATCCTCAGACAGTGGAGAATCATATCTTAAGTATTAGTATTTGATTTAGTAAAAAAAAAACATACATTACCATAAGATTATGATATAGATGATAAAAAAATTCAAATATTTATGATATTTTACATGCATATTTATACTTCAAATTCTATATCACATTTAATTATAACAATTTTACTCTGATTATTTCATATCATATATTCAATAAATAATTTCTTGGGCATTAAAAAAAAATAGAAACACAACATATCAAGAATGAATCTTGTTCAACATTCGATGTTTAAAAATTTGAAACACACTTTGCCTTTTGTGTTTGCTATAATTGTTGAAGCGGTGGAATGTCTAAAATTGTGTCGTGGGATGTGCTTAAGAGATTTAGATGGTTTACTTATATATAAACTCTGGAAAATTTAAGAAACAAAAATGTATGGCTTTTACCTAATTTAGAATGTATTGTTTGGAGCATGGTTGTGCATGTAATTTTATTTGGATGGAGAATTTTATTTGGTTTCATGTTCTATGAGAAATATTGTGCTTTTAAATAAATATCGTAATTAGTTATATTAATATAATTTAGTAGCATAATGATAAATATTTAAATAATATATGTCATATATATTTTTTTTATAAATATTTAAAATTTAATTAATTATATTTTTTCGTCAGCTTAAAATCTACGCAAACTCTTCGATTAATAAATGTGATGTCTTTACATTTGTATCACCGCGCATGGATTGTTTTACTGGATTTCATCTGTATCATCGTCACAATATAAATATAAATATAAATAATAAATATAAATATATATATATATATATATATATATTTATATCACTAATATAAATTATTTATACCCACTATATTATATATATATATATATATATATATATATATATATATAAATTATGAAACTTTGTTTATATAATATTTGATTAGTCATTACTAAATCTATTACCTATTAAACTGGTGAACATCCTGTTTGGGGTTGTGCCTTTTGTTTTTGTAAGTAGGACCTTTAAAATAATATGAAAATATTTAGATAAGCAAAACGGTATCAGATTCTGATTTTGCTTTGATTAAATATTTAGGGTATCACGTGTCTATCTTATGAAATTTTTTGCATGAGATAGAAGGATTAAGTGACAAAGTTTAAGACTATTTCAATCATCCTGATGAAAAATCCTCTAACTTCTCTTACAAATAAGGTTCTTCTGGTGCAAGTGTGTTCAGTTAATTTTTAATTTAGTTTTATTGTTTTTAAATTATTATGTCTCGTGTGAATTACATAGATACAATTAAGTGAGTTATTTTGCCACTAATTAATTGAATTTTAAAATTATAATAATTTTTTTAAAATTAAATAAAGCTGTTGTTTTTTTTTTTTGTTAATATTTTTGTTACATTGTGTCATAACTTATTCAATCAAAATATAGTGTAATTTTATTGTAATGGGATTTTCTTTTTTTTTTTCCAAAATATTATTAAGCATTAGAAAGCTATGTGTAAGAAAAGTCAGAACTAATACATATAAAATTAAATATCAAAATAGTAAAATGAAAATTATGGTTAAACATTATTATAAAAATGATTAGAATATCTACATATGAATATTATTATATGTATGTGTTATGATAAAAAAATTAAAATTTATAAATTTGTATTGTTTATATTTTAAATGTTTTTGAAGTTGAATATTGTCATTATTATTTATTCATATTTTTATATAATAGTTATTTTTTAAATAAAATATAATATTCTTTTAATTAATAATTAAAGTTGTTATCAATCGTTTATGATATTAGTTTTTGTTTTTAAGATTTTATTTTGAGTTACATTTCAAATAAAAAAATCATGATATGTCACACAGTTTAATGGCACATCTAATTAGGATTTTTTTTTTTTTAGTAATTTTCAGAAAGAAATTAGTTTCATCAAAGTTAATTTTTCTGTTTACTTTCTTTTGAATTTAAATTTGTTTCTTTTCCTTTTCTTCTATAAGTCTTATACCAAAACTTAAACAAAAATTATCCAAGGAGGAAACACATTAAACTATCAATATTCGTGGAATAATTATAATTAAGAAGCATCTACAAATCTAACCAACATGCACAAATTATTGGTTTTGTATTATTCTTTTGGAGTTTTAGATAAGCAGTTCATGAAGTAATTTTTGAGGGTTTCTATCACATGATATTCAAACCTTACAACGTTAGCTCTAAACCTTTTGGCTTTAAACCTGAAGGCTTAAAGGAAACTAAAAACAAGAGTGGTATTCATTCTTGCTACCATCATCATTGTAATCAAAGTATTGGGAGCTTTAGAACTTGAGGGACAGACTTCATAAGTATTCTTACTATTCATGAAAAGATAAAAGGTAAAAAGAAATATTTAAAGATTATAAGGCTTTAACTCAAAATAAATTAATCATTAATGATAGTGATTATGGATGTATTGTTTTGGGAAAGATAACTTATTAATGGTTAGATAATTCTTTACCATAGGTTAGAGAGACATGTTCTAAAATATTTTGGTTACTTTGAAACAGAAAATATATTCATAGTACACCTCTAATTAATGAAAAATAATAATTGATAGATGTACATAGTTGTACTAATATTATGATTAAGAGGTTGAAGAATAAATTTTAGGTTTAAACCTTTTAGTTGTTCCTATTTATGTGGGGTTTCTCATTTTGATCTCCTTCTTATTAGAATTCTCAATTGAGTCCTTATAAGTGTTAATTTGAATCAATTGAGTCTCTGCCGTTAAATTTAGTTAACGGGGTTAAGTTTTTTGACAGGTAGAAGATTGACGTGTTAATTTTTTTACAACAATTGACCTGTATGTGACAATATAGTCACAATATAATTTAAATATAAACATATAATTAAAAATAATCATCTAATACAACAATATTCAAAAAAGTTTAAATATCTTTTTTCTTTATTTTTATCGATTTTATTCAAAGTGGACTCATTTTTTTAGTGATGTAATTACAATTTTGGTAATTTATAATTAATTTGTTTCTTTTTATTGACATTTGTCTAAATTGTTAACCACAGATTATATATTAATAGTGTTTCAATGACCTATTGCATTATTTCTCACTTGGCCCAACAATAGGTCACAACATAATCTTATCTTCTTCCTAACACACCCAGAAATCCTAACAAATCACTATGGCCTCTTCCATGTTGTCGCACCACCACCAACCACTACAAATGAGAGTGTCTCTTCAACTATCTTTTTGCGTCTTCAATTTGCACACATCAAAGCCCCAAAACACAAAGCCCTACAATCGCACCACTAAACATCACCGTGAAGCCACTACACCGTCAACCACCATTAGACCATTGTCAACCACCACAACAACAACTAAGGCACAACAATCATGTCACCATCGTTGGCCACATCATCACCATCTTTGTTCACGCAAAACCTACAAAAAACCAAACTCAAGCCGCGCCACCATGTTCATTCACAACCTCACCGTGAGCACCTCCTCCATGCACATAGCTACCTACAAATCAAAACTAGAACAGACTAACACCAACCCGTGACAAAACAATAATCGCGCCTCCATCACAAGTCCTAATGTGTCATCTTCATCACCATCAACAAATAGTGAACCTCGAGCGCCAAAACAGTAACCCATGTCGCGTTCCACCGTTGAACTTGCAAAACATAATACAATTTTGTGTTTTTGACCCTTTAGGGAGACAATGACAATTTTGCAAAAAGTTATTGTTGTTTTTCATTTTTTGACATTTAGTGATGTTTTTGTGGGAAATCATCATCATTTCTCTTTTTTTCACGAGGATCTTAAGTCATCTATCATAAAAAAAACCTTTGATTTATTTATAAAACTGTCAACACATTTTTTTTTTTTGCAATTGATAACTTTGAAATTGCCATTAATTAGGATTATAATATCTAAATTCTACACTAGTAAAACAAAAAAAAGAAAGGTTGTTTATAAAAGTTAAAATAAAATTTACATCATAAAAAAATTGTTCATGGTTACAATAATTTCATTGTCACTTTTATGATTTGCATAAAACATAAAAATAAAAATAAAGTCGAATCATGTTTTTAAAAACTCTTAAAATATAATTTTTTTTTATCATAATAACTAGAAAAAAACAAGCATGAGGTTTGAAAGGTTGAGGTTAAAGTAAATAAAGATTTTAGTATAAAGGATTGTTGAAGCTGATAAAAAGATTTTAAAGATTGAAACCATTAAATGATGAGATTTAAAGCATCTATATGTGTATCAGTAGATCCACCTCAAAAAAACTCTTAACAACTTGAAACTTGTATTTACATCTCTTGTTTTACATTATAGGTTGAGTGATAAATAGTCTCTTAATACGTCAAACTCGTATGGATAATATTCCATATGCAAGCGTTGCGGATTTGTGTTATGGATTTGTGTTGTGCATAATGGTCAACATGGCCTATAATTTAAGTATTGTTAACAAATTCATGTAAAATCTTATACTAGCAAATTCTTAATACTCATATATTTGAAGGGATTACTTAGGAAGTTTTAGTTTATTATGGAGCTAAAAATTATATCAAAAACACTTTGTTTAAAGAATTTGTAGAGTTACATTACGTTGAGTTTGGTGTATAGACATGAGAAAATGTCTCACAAACTTTGTGAATATGCATATGACATTACTATTAGTTAGAAGGTCAATCTACACAAAGTAGTGGTTTTGTCTACCAATTGAAGTTAAATATATTGTCATAACCAAATAAGTGAATGAAGTTTTATAGTTATAGAGTCAAGCTAGAAAACTCAATATGTAAAACCAGGTTGTCACCTATTGTGATAATAACAATGTCATATAATTAACGAAGAACCAAGTATACCACGAAAGAATAAAACACATTCCATCAAATTGACATTTTGTAAGAGCATATATTACATGAGGACTTGAGAAGGTGATGAAGGTCTCAATAAATCATAATCCACATATTATTACAAAAATTTGACAAACAACACATTGTTTAGTTAATTGGTGATTAAGGAACTTAGTGAAAGTTAAGTGAACCACATATATTTATGTTGAACCAATGTGAAAATTTGTGAAGATTGATTCATTATAAATCGAGGTTCAAAAGTTTTGAACATCTCGTAACCTTTCACAAATCCTATAGTCTAGTCTAACGATGACAAAAAAATTCGCATCCCCAGATACCTGCGGATAAAATCCGCGACAGGTACTTGGTACCCGCGAGTATTTCAATACTCGCTTATAAACGAGTCGGGTGCATGTATTATACTACCCAACCCGTGGGTACCTGTTACCCGCAAAAAATAAAAATAATAATTTAATTTATATTTTATTTAATTCATTTTAATTTAAAATAAAATTAATTTATATTTTATTAGATTAAATTTTATTAAAATTAAATTTTAGTTTATATTCTATTTTACTTATATTAAATTTTATATATTTTTTTGTAATTTTATTTAAGTTTTATTTTATAAATGTATAAAATATATAATTTTTGTTATGTAGTAAGGATATTTATGTAATAACATAAATATCTTAGATATTTTAGACAGTTAAGATATTTATCAAAGCCACTTACCACATTTTTAGGTAAGGTGGTTATTTTTATTTTGCTTATAAATACAGTGACAGGACAAAAGTCCAGGTACGTTCTCTTTATGCTCTAGAGACCCTAAATATTATTTCAGAGTAATATCCAATTACTCTCTTGAGAGCTTCAGCTCCATAACTCACATCTGACTTGAGCGTCGGAGTATCTTTGCAGGTACCTCCCCCTCCTTTGGCGAGTATGAAGAACAACAATGATTGGAGAAAAGCACGCGTCCCAGACAACCAGCAAGCAACCCAGACAGTCAAGAGCAACCCAGACACACAGGAAAATGTACACCGAAACATTTTGGCGCCCACCGTGGGGCCGAGTGTCATCTCACAAAAACCGCAAGAGGAGCACTCGGCCTCGATGAATCACTTTTTCGGAAGGAGCTACTCCCTCAAATCACTGCATTGTCACCAAGAGTTTCCTCCGCGAGCCATTAACGCCACCGCGAACATCTCTGCGAAGTCGCGCCGGTGAACACCTTAATTCAGAGGTATCATCAAATCTGGGAATGTAAAAGATCTCTGTTGGGAGCGAAAAACACTGGTATCGTTTTGTCCCATCGAAGTGCAACGGTGAATCCATTTCCATAAAATCGTGAATGCACATCGAATCTCTCTTGCCGTTATGGTTGACGACATCGTTCCTTGCTTATCTACTCAATAACACTCTTCCATTTCTGGTATCGTCCTTACTGGATGAAAGATCTTCCATGAGTGCGTCCAATAAATGAAGAGCAATGCCACCGCACCACCACCAGCAGCCTCTCTGCACTCGCACGCGCAATCAAAACCAACCCTAATTCGCCAAAACGGGAACGATCCTTTACAGTTGGTGATGAGCCTGGTCCGCAAAGAAGACCACCACTACCGTCACTAACGTTCTGATCACTGGTTCGTGCTTCATCCACCAGACTTCAGTTCATGTCTCCTTAGAACTAAGGATACAGAGGCACACCAGAAATCCCTAAAAACAGATTCGAGAATGAGAACGAAAGAACCCCAAATCCCCAACGAGAAAAACTCTGACCGGGATTGCACAAAACCACAATTCCTAATTTCCCAAATTCCCAATTACACCAGAAATCGCAGCACAACGGGAACCCTAAATTCCCCAAATCGCAACCCAAAGCTCAATGGCGCCGCCGCTTTTTCAAATCACTGCGTCGCTGTCAACGCCATCTTCACGCCTTCAAAATGGCGTACTCTTCACACAGGAATCGAAACCCCAAGGAACAGAATCGAGATTGAGCACCGAAAACCCTAAATTCCCAAATCAATGACGAGCCCTTTCGGCGCCTCCAGGTCTGCCGCATTGTCAGACCCATTCTCCACGTCTTCCGTAAGACTCGCTCCACCCACGCGTCATTCAGTTTGGCCTCCACGTCATCCAACCCAACTTCTATTCCTCAAATAATCCAGCGTCCGACCTCGACTTTCGGCTTCAAGGACGCTCGACAATCACTATGTACGAGCGTCCAAACAGTCGGCCTCACATCCCACTTGAGCGCTCGAAAAATCACTCTATACGAGCGCTATGACATTCGAGCGTCACGATCGTTCGACCCAGCTGATGATCAGCCATCCGGCGACAAAGACGTTCGTCCTCAAACGTCCAACAGTCACTGTGGACGAGCGTTCAAGCAATCGGCCTTTTGGCCTCGACCATTGGATTCGTTCAAACAATAGACCGCTCGGCCTCGCCTTCGGCGACGAGCGCTCGTCAAGTCGATATAAACGAGCGTTCAGAAAACCGCTCGATAAGCAATGGGACGAACGTTCAAACCATCCTCGACGTTCATCCACTCAGTCCTCAGCGTTCGGCCACTCGAATAAATAACGTTTGTCCTCGCCTTCGGATTTCGAGCGCTCGCGCTCGACACTCCACGTGGACGAGCGTTCAAACAAAAGACCGTTCATCCTCGCCCTTCGGACATGAACGCTCGACAATGCCCGTAGACGAGCGTTCAACCAGTCAAGGACGTTCGTCCTCGAACGTCCCTACCTCAGCCTCGCGTACGCCAATGACGTTCGTCGTGGAACGTCCCTAGCTCAGCCCTGCGTACGACATTGACGTTCGGCCTGGAGCGTTCGTCTCTCCGCTCAGCATCGACATTCAGTCCCTTGCGCTCGACTCGACCGCTCAACAACTCATGTGTACGAGCGTCCGAACAGCCGGACGTTCAACCTCGTCAATCCACTTCAACGAGCGCTCGTCAATCCATTGCAACGAGCGCTCGTCCATCCATTTCAACGAGCGCTCGTCCATCCACTTCAACGAGCGCTCCTCAATCCATCTCAACGAGCGCTCAAACACTGCTCATCCACTCTGTCCCCCGACGCTCGGCAACCCGCCTCCACAACGTTCGTCCATTCGGGTCCGCAAGCGTTCGCCCATTCGACTAAAACCTGATGCTCACACACTAGTCCTCAATGACGTTCGGCGTGTTGGTTTCGACCGTTCGGCTTAGGCCGTTCGTCACTTCATTCGGCCATGCTCTTGTTCGGCCTCTTTGCGTTCGGTCACTCGATCTCTCAGACGTTCGTCCTCGCCCGTGGATTCGACCGCTCGACACTTAAGGTGGACGAGCGTTCAACCAAAAGACCGTTCGTCCATGACCGGTTGCCATATTGTCGACCACTCATGATAGACGGCCTCAATCGGCCTCAACGTTCGGCAACTCGCCCTTAACCGTTCGTCCATTCGGTCCTCAACGTTCGGCTATCCGTGGCCTCAACAATTCGGTCACCAGTCTCAATAACGTTCGTCCACTCGAATCTGCAAGCGTTCGCCCATTCGACTACAGCTGATGGTCGCTCTGATCCTCATTGACGTTCGGTCTTTAAGTTCCACACTTCCCTCGTCATTAACGTTCGGCCTCTCGCCAATCAATGTGGACGAGCGTTCAAACAGTCGCCCGTTCAGCCTCGACCCTCGGATTCAAACGCTCGTCAATCCATTACAACGACCGCTCGTCAAACACATGTCAACAAGCGTTCAAACACTGCTCGACAACCCTTTGGTACGAGCGTCCTAGCTATCAGCCGTTCGGCCTCAAAGGTTTTCGCCCTTTCGGTTTCGAGGACGCTCGACATTCAACAGCTACATACACCCCTTGACGCCAATGACGTTCGTTCTATTGGCATCAACGTTCGGCCATTACATTTCTCGGACGTTCGTTACTTCGCTCATCCTCGACGTTCGGTCTTTACCGGAGGAAGCGTTCGCTCATTCGGACTCACTGGCGTTCGGTCAATGGATCTCTTTGACGTACGACCTCAAGCGTACAACATTCAGGCTAATGGACGTTCAGCCACCAGGTTTGCAACTTGACCAAACGGTCTCACCTATATGTTTAATATTATTTCTTACAGTGCAGATAAGCATATCTTGTACGTAAAAGCGGACATCTGAGCGACGTTCATCCTGAAGCACTCTTAAACCCGGTAGATGTTCGCCCAAGAACACCCGGTTGCATAAAGGGATACACTCCCGTTGGTAGATGTTCGCCCTAGAACACCCAGGTGCATCGAACAAAGGGACACACTCCCGCCGGTAGATGTTCGCCCAAGAACACCCGGTTGCATAAAGGGACACACTCCCGCTGGTAGATGTTCGCCCTAGAACACCCAGGAGCATCAAACAAAGGGACACACTCCTGGTAGATGTTCGCCCTAGAACACCCAGGAGCATCGAACAAAGGGACACACTCCCGCTGGTAGATGTTCGCCCTAGAACACCCAGGAGCATCAAACAAAGGGACACACTCCTGGTAGATGTTCGCCCTAGAACACCCAGGAGCATCGAACAAAGGGACGCACTCCCGCTGGTAGATGTTCACCCTAGAACACCCATAGCCTAGCTTATGTTCACCCAAGAACATCAACTTTCCAAAGATTCTGTCGTTCAACATCGAAAGCGTTCGTCATTTGGTCTCAAAGCTCGACATTCAATTGTCAACGAGCGTCCACTCAGTCAGTCGTTCGGCCTCAACGATCGACAATCAAATGTCAACGAGCGTCCACTCAGTCCGTCGTTCGGCCTCAACACTCGACAATCAAATGTCAACGAGCGTCCAAACATCGCTCCTCCATCCATATCAACGAGAGTTCAAGAGCCGCTCGTCAATTCATGTCAACGAGCGTCCAAACGAGCGCTCGTCAATCCATTACAACGAGCACTCAACAGCCGGTCGTCCATCCATGTCAAAGAGCCGCTCGTCCATCCATTACAACGAGCGCTCAAGAGCCTCTAGTCAATCCACATCAACGAGCGCTCGGCAATCCATGTTTACGAGCGCTCACAAACCATCTTCACGCTCAACCGCTCGGCAATCCATGTTTACGAGCGCTCAAGAAATTGGCCGTTCGGCCCCAAATTTGTTCAACCTTTTGGTTTTAAGCGCTCGACAACCCATGTGTACGAGCGTTCAAGACAATCGGCCGTTCGACTTCCCTTTGCTTTCAAGCACTCAGTCTCGCATGCCACTCGACCGCTCGACCTATGTGTCGAACATTCAAACAGTCCTCATGATCGGCCTCGCATACCACTCGACCTCTATCGCTCGGTCATACGTATCCTCACGTTCGGCCTCAATTGCCCCAGCTTTTTGCCGTTCGTCTTCGCCTCCTTTTGGTCCATCAAATTCCTCACTTGCACACGCTCTCTAGTTACAGCGAAGACAGCCTCCCTCAAACTCATAAGTCCTATAGTTACCACGTTCATAAAACGGAACGGTTAACTAGGACTTGGGGGGCATGTTATGTAGTAAGGATATTTATGTAATAACATAAATATCTTAGATATTTTAGACAGTTAAGATATTTATCAAAGCCACTCACCACATTTTTAGGTAAGGTGGTTATTTTTATTTTGCTTATAAATACAGTGACAGGACAAAAGTCCAGGTACGTTCTCTTTATGCTCTAGAGACCCTAAATATTATTTCAGAGTAATATCCAATTACTCTCTTGAGAGCTTCAGCTCCATAACTCACATCTGACTTGAGCGTCGGAGTATCTTTGCAGGTACCTCCCCCTCCTTTGGCGAGTATGAAGAACAACAATGATTGGAGAAAAGCACGCGTCCCAGACAACCAGCAAGCAACCCAGACAGTCAAGAGCAACCCAGACACACAGGAAAATGTACACCGAAACAATTTTTAATATTTGCGGGGGTATCCGTAGGTTTTAAACTATTTGTGAGTTTTTTTAAATGAGTACCCATGTCGATAACGAGCGGATTGTGGGTGGAGTTTTCATTTTGTTGATTGAGTTGCGGATATATACTATTTGTACCCGACCCTTGTCATCTCTAGTTTGGTGTAAGATTGTATGTAAATTCACCTAATTAAAGTTGTTTGTAACAGTCTTATCTAAGAAAGATCATCTTAGCCATGGATGTTATTTATTTTATATCCAATAGCATGTACTTTCAATAATGGGTTCAATCCTCTATAGGGTCTATTGAGACTAAAGTGTTTTTAATGTGTATATTTTCTCCATCACCAACTATCCATCTTCACTAAACTCTCCCTTACAAAATTGAAAGAGAAGAAAGGAACAAAATCAACGACGACGATGCTAAGCGACATCAACACTAGAGTGGAGGGTGTTGTGATTTTGGTGAGGAAGAATGACACATAGATAGGGTTGTCCCACCAGCTTTAACAGTGACATCGCGAACACAGACACAACTAGTATAGAATCAAGGATAGGGACAAAACAACCGACGACTTATAGATAAACACACAACATGCGATGTTGTCTGGTGTAGTAGGTCTAGCCATAGATGATAGAAATGGTAGCAAAAAGGATGTCTTTGTGGCTGATTGACGGCGTAAGAGCAATAATGATTCTTAATTCTCATGCTCCAAGTTGGTCAACTTCTCTTAAAGCTTTTGGAGTTAATAGAGGCCAACTTGTGTTTGAGCATGTAAGTTTTCAAGTTCGGCATTATAATGTTTGGTCTGTTGGTTGTTTGGTTCGATGAGTGCTTGCACTTGGTGTTGAAGAGATCATTGGGTCAGATCCCATCTCGTAAAAATGTTGGACTTGGGTTCGAGTGGTGATCATGGATAGGTGTTAGGTTGACAAAAGACTAGATGACGATGGTGATGGAAAAATGGTTAAGGGGTAAATATTGAAATGGTGACAATTTTTCGTAAGTTGCTTGATTTATAACATGATCGATGGAAGAGAGAATGAATATAAGTTTGTCTAATGTTCACTTTACCAGAGGATTGTGTTTTTCTTTACAAATATTTTCTATTCCCCTTTACTTCATCATTGTGTTTTGGTAAGAAAGAGAAAACAAAACAAATTTGTTTTATTGTTTCATTAAAGATTAAAGGATGACAATGAGTTGATCTCATACAATATAATATTAGTGATTTGTTTGGTTTTGCTTGAATTTTCGTTGGATAAGTCGTAAAAGGTAAAACACATTCTAACTGTTAGGTTCTGGTTATAAAATATAAATATCCAACATAGGTTGTCCTTTGAAAAACTTTATTGCATTTAAGTTGATAACCAATATGAAGCAATATTCACCACCAAATTGCTTCTGTTAATAACAAAACAGTAGAAAAAGAACATTAAACCTTCCTTCTTTCGCTACATGAGTTATTCACTTGGCTGAAACCATGGTGGTGTCATGATTTGTAAGCAAATATGGGTTGTGTAGTCTCTGGTTATTATACTAGTTCTGGTCTTAGTATAGAAAAATGAAACTTTTTTTATACTTTCTATACCTGGAATTACTATAAAAAAACATTTTTTAACGAGTATAAAATAACTTTTTTTGTATTAGTGTTTTTGTCACTCCAACTTATCAACATTTCAATTCCAACTTTTACTTTTTAAAAAATAAAAATAAAAATTATAAGATGTAACAGAAAAACGAGCATCTAAAATCAGCTTAACTATTTACAAAATTAACATTGAATGAGTAAACTTTTAAAATGAAGTTAATTTTGATATTTTTTAATTATAACTAAAAATATTATTCATTTCTTAAAATTTTATTTCAATATTTTTTTATCTATAATTTCCATGGATTAAAATGAATATTTTAAGTTGCTAAATTTACATGATTAATTTAAGATAAGCGTTTCGTAATAAACAATGCAGTTCCTTATATATTATCTCTCCAACTTAAAATCTTTTATTTAAAAAAACATTTCTTAAATAAGAAATTCTTACAATGTGTTTCTCAATTAACCTCTTGTAATAACTTCTTTTGAGCTATTAAAAAAAACACATGTGTTAAATAAGAAATTCCTTAACACTGTACATTAACATTCAATTGGAATTTCAATTATGATATTCTGAACCAGTAATATAGATTTAGTAATATGGGACATGTTCTCAATAAGAGAGGTGGGTGTTTGGAGTGGAAAGGAAAGTGAATGAATCTAATTTATGTTTTGTGGGCCAAGTGCACATGATTCTACTGGCTAAAAGTTTATCATCAATCTGAAAAAAAAAAAAAAAGATATTTCCTTCATCTACTTTATACATGTAAATTTCTGATCCAATGAATTTTGGTTTCCCACTTTAACTTTAATTTTAATTTGATGATTTCTTTAAATTAGTATTAACATAGTTTAAAATATGATAGGTGTTAAATTTTGACTTATCTTTTATGTTAAAATATCTTTTGGGTTATCTTTTATCCTAAAATTAGAAATGACAACAGGTGGAAAGTACTAGTAGTGTATAAAAAAATGTCTGTCTGGTTTTCTATATGATAAAAAAATGAAAAAAATATTTATGGACCTTTTGTTTTTTTATACCTAGAATATCCATAAAATACTTGTGAATATATATATATATATATATATATATATATATATATATATATATATATATTAATTTTATCAAATCTTTAAAATATATTCCAAATCAAATTATTCATTAAAAGTAGTTTCCGTTTTATAGGTCTAAATAAATAAAATATATGAAGTTAAATTTAAACAATTTTTTAATAATAATTATTTGTTTAGTAAATTTATTTAGATTTATTTTTTTAGAATATTAAAATAAAAATAATTTATAATTATTATAAAAAAAACATAATTATGAGTGGATAACAAATATACATGGATTGATACCACATTACATGTTTCCGTCTTATTAAGGAAAAGCGTAATTAAATATTTATACTTAGAGTTAAATATGTTTTTAGTCCTTTGACTATAAAGCGATTTTAGTTTTAGTTCATCTTTCAAACTTTGGTACACTTTGATCCTTATTTTTAAGAAAACTATAATTTTTCGTCCTCCAAAACTAATCCTTTCAAAATTAGGCTGAGCTGGCTAATGGTGTGTCACGCTGTAAACTTAGAAACTCTCCCTCTCTCCATAATCACTGCCACCTCCGCTTCTTTTTATCCTCCATCACCAATGTCAAGAAGATCAAATTATTTTCTCCCTCCCTCCCGCCATCAAACATCCTCTCTCCTCCTCCCACCAGAAAAAGTGTCGTTACGTCGATGTCTCTCCTCCTCCGCTTCTTCTTCCTCACAAATTATTGGCTCTGCCATCTCTTCCCCTTCCTCTAAGCCCCAAACCCCAGTTTGCAGCTTCGTGCACCGCTCCAACCTCTTCCCTTCGTCCACGCACAATTATTATGCCAATAATTTGCTTCTGAAATGGCAGAATGAGCCATCTGAAATCTTATGATTTGGAGCAAAGGAACTTTTTAAGGAAGAAATAAATTATGAAGAAAGCAAGAAACGACTCTTAAAATCGTGCATATTACCATGAGACCCTCTTTTGAGTCGTTCCTTTTCCCACTAATATTCAATAGTTATTTAGTCATTTAATGTAAGTTATTTAGTCATTTAATGTAAGTTATTTAGTCATTTAATTTGATCTATTTTTCTAAACTAAAGGATTTATAAACTCGTATATAACTAATAACTAATAATTTTGCTTTATAAGACTATTACTCAAGCTATTTTATTTATGTCTATTTTAAATTAATGAACACTGCACATCATCGGTAAGATCTATTATGACTCACAGTTCAAAAATTAGCTTCATGATTCGTGATTTGATAAGATTACCTTGGTTCGGTTGAAAGTATTATGTTATGCATTTATGTTATCAATAGGTTGTGTAAGAATATTATTTCTTGCATTATGTAGACTCAAAAGTCAATTATGCAGTAGATCCATGAGTTTAGGTTACTCTTGAATTTCATAATCATATTTTAAACTTCTAAATTTGAACTAAGCTTAAAACATTTGTGCACCTCAAAAGTTAGTTTTGTGTAAATTTTTCTACTGCAATTTTTTTTTATTTGGTTAAGTATTAATTTTTCTTTGGTTTTGAGTAGCACATAAACTTTGGGGTTCATGCATAAAACACTGTTCTGATTATTAATTTTGTTTGGTGACATTTTGGGAATTTATCTGAGTGTGGAATTATTGATTATTATTCCACCTCTGCTAGTTTTAAGAGCTTATTGTTTGATTAAACTTATCAGCAAAATCTTTCCAGGTGTATTGTTTGGAGCATATAGGTTATATTAAACATCAGTGTCCAAAAGCAGACAAGCAAGATGTTACTGTAGTTGTATGTCCAGTTTGCGCTAAATGAGTTCGTTTAGTTCCTGATCAAGATGCAAATATAACTTGGGAGAATCATGTCATCATTGCCTTTTCATTTTTTTTTATTCGGATAGGATTTATGTTGGCTTCGTCGGGAGGCTCGCGTAGTTTGTTACGTCAGCTCCAAAAAGATGAGTTGCATTGGAATCGAGAAAGTTCTGTGGAATTCAAAATTGCATTAATAAATAAAATCAAAGGAGTCTTCATTCTATATGAGGAGCCAGTTGAGATTGAGATATAAAAAAGTGGAGTCTTTCACTTAGAGAGTATCCTCGGCTATAGGTCTTCCGGTCCGGCTTCCTAAACCACTTGGTCCCGTTCTATGCGCATCTCGGATTCAACCTGCACATATCACTCTACTTTCTTTCTGGGAGAGCCAATAGAGAACTCAAGGGTATCAACTTTTGACTCGACTCGTTTGAAAGAGTAAAAGCTCCTGACTAGCTTTAGAGCACACGACAAGTAACAAAGAAGAAAAAATGGCTTGTCCCAGGATGCAGGGAGATATTAGGATTCTCAAACACAATCAAAAGTCATAAATGACATACTAAAAATGTAACATTAACGTAGATAGTCAAAAAATTTCTAAGAATTCTGAACGTTTGATGGATTTGGCAAGAATCAAATCTCATCAAAGAGCAAGAGTTTAAGTATTAGTATGACAAATGAGTAAAGCTCAAATAATTAAAGAACAATTGCAGTTGAGTTCCTTAAAACCAAAAATAGTTTTATCTATCTTGGAAGTCGCAAACATTTAAAAATTGCAGAAGATAATCTATCAAACAACTTTATCACTTATTCCACGATTGAAGGAGACTGCTATAACATTAAAGGAGAAAATTACCAGTAGAAAAACTAACAAATTATCTTATCACATTAGTTAAGCAAGTTTTGATAAGAAAAACGTACAAGTCTATTTTCTTGTGGCAAGTAATAGCATAACCAATGGAATAAACAAGGACTTTGAACACAAACCACAACAAAGCAAGCCTATTATGAGGCTGAGAGAAACATGGAAGTCGTGCTAGCCAGGTAGTTAAGAGATGTATTGCAAAAGTAGGAATTGCCAGCTACAATAAAGATATACAAGAAAATAAGAATTGTCAAGCATAAAAGCTTCTATGAATTCTTACGTTATAGTTTGTCTTCACCATATTGTACATTTTAGAATTCAAGTAATTGAAAGTCACAAAAGGGGCATGATTGAATTTGCCAGAGTAGCAGTCTAATTCATCATCAACTGGTTGCCATTTTTCCACTAATGCTGATAAGACTTTGACTGCATGACCTATATATGGCCTGTGATGTGCTTCCCTTACAGTGCAATGTCCAGCAAGTTCAGCTACAATAGTTATGCTCACAAAAGTTTCTTCATATGCTTCCACAACTGGATCAATGGCAACCATAAACTTCTCCTTGCTTGATTTAATTCGCCAAAACCAATCAACCAAGTACCATCTCTCCTCTGGTCGGCTCTCATCAAGTGCCACAAGTCCAGTTAGAAGTTCCATCAAAACCATACCTCAGCTGAATAAAATGAATAACTAAACTCAAACATTAAAACAATTAAACATTCCAACAACTAAGATATAAAAAAGAAGAAGACCAAAGTGTCAATTTCGAAATTTTACCACGTATACCATATTTTGGCATGGACTATAGTAGAACAAGTAAGAGTAAATTACACTAAAACCATCACTTTGCTAAACAAATGATTTTGCCAAAAACAATTGCTTATTGTTTAAGGGAAGTGAGAGTAGTTTGAATCTCAGCGGGAGAAGGAACGACTCAAAAAAGGGCTTCATGGTAATATGCACAATTTTTAGAGTTGTTTCTTGCTTTCTTCATAATTTATTTCTTCCTTAAGAAGTTCCTCAGCTCTAAATCGTAAGATTACAGACAGCTCATTCTGCCATTTCAGAAGCAAATTGTTGGCATAGTAATTGTGCATGGACGAAGGGAAGAGGTTGAAGCGGTGCACGAAGCTGCAAACTAGGGTTTGGGGCTTGGAGGAAGGGGAAGAGATGACAGAGCCAAGAGTTTGCAAGGGAGAGAGGAGGTTTGATGGCAGAAGGGAGGAGAAAATAACTTGATCTTCATGACGTTGGTGATAGAGGATAAAAAGAAGCAGATGGGACGATAATTGTGGAGAGAGAAAGAGTTTCTAAGTTTACAGCATGGTACACTATTAACCATTTCAGCTTAATTTTAACGGCATTAGTTTTGAAGGACGAAAAATTATAGTTTCCTTAAAAAGAATAATCAAAGTGTATCAAAGTTTGAAAGAGTAACTAAATATAAAATCGCATAATAGTTGAGGGATTAAAAACATGTTTAACCCTTATACTTATTATTCATTAAGATTCATTCAAGATAATTCATTTAGTATCTTATAATTGGAACTCTTTTGGACCATCTTCTATCTTAACACTTTTTTTTGGATATTTTTTGTTTTGAGTATTTTTTAAATATTGACATGTGGCACGTTTCAAATAGTTTGGACTGTGGCATTTTTTTATTTTAACACGTAACACAGTATTAATACGAAATTAACTAAATAAACTAAATTGATTTTATTTAAAATATATTAGAACTTAATTAAATGATCATATATAAAAACAAAAATAATATAACAAACAAATTACCAATTAAGTTTATATATGAAAAAATTATAAAAAAACATTAAATCAGTTTTAATAAATATTATTATAATTAAAGGAAAAATAATCCAAGTGACAAAAATAATGTTAATATAAAACTGTAAAATTCCGATCTAATTAATTATTTACTTGTAGTCGGTAAATTAATTATTGTTTAGCAATTGTTTCGGTGGAGTCATGAATGAGGCTCACATGCTTAGTGTTATAAAAATGCACCCAGTAACGCCTGCAACTTTTTGCAGGATGTGTAAAATATCTTATTGCTAAATAAATCATCCTAATACCAAAAAAGAGTTGTACACAATTCTTATTATATTGTGTATCAATTTGACTTTTTTTTGCCTTAAAATACTTTACTTGTGAAATGGTTGAATTAAGTTTTCATTGAAAAGCAAGTATTTAATATAAAAAGGACTAAGCAGATAAAAACTCATCATAAAATTCAAAGTTTTCGCATAGGCATATTTTTTAATTTGAAACTTAAATAAATTTTAGGAGAAAAATTCAGGAGTTATTTATATATTATATTTATTTAGTTAACAAAATATAATTTTTAAATAAACTCATTTTAAATATCATTATAAAATTTGTCATTTAAATTATATTAATATTTCAAAATTTATTAATTATTTTTTATAAAATAATAAATTATATTATATATTTGAAATGAAACTGTATTTGAGAGATATATTCATTGTCCTATATAAATGTTGAAGCGGTGGGAGTGGGAGTAACCGTATCACTCATACTTGGGAAAGTAGCATTGAAATATGTGCAATACATCATTTAAATAGTTTAATTTTAAAGGGATTTGAAATAAAAGCTTTGATTGTGATATTTATAATTAAAATCTATTAAACTAATTCATTTTATAAACTTGAGTTAATTTTATTTATCTCATAAAAAAAATATTTTAAGAAGAAACGAGTCATGAAAATTTGTTACATATAATTTGTAACTCACGCTGGTTAATGATGGGCTAACTTATATTTATCTTATATAGTCTGCATGATTTAAATTCTTAAAATTTGACTATATCAACATAATATAAGTCTTTCTTCTATAAGCAATTTGTTCATTAATGTTTATTCTCCAATATATCTAAAAGTAATTTGTTTATGTGTGGTCAGTCCATCTAAAAATAACCCTCATTTCTGTTTTTCCCTTGTTTCATTTCAATTTAAAGTCATTCTATTTTCAATATGCTAATATTTAAAAATTATAAAATAATATATATTACTTATTTTAAAAAATGAATTTATAAAAATTATTATTTCTACTAATTTAATTAAATTAAAATAAAGTTAATAAAAAATTTATGTAAGTCGACCCGCAAATCAAAAGTTACATAGGATCGACAAAAATTTAATCCACAATTTTATGTGGGCAGGTCAATCTAACCTACTTTTTACTAACCAAATGTGGGACATATCATCATCCATAATAAAAATAATGAATGTTTCATTTTCAGTTTTTTTTTTTGAAACAGAGTCCCATCTTTGTTTTAAACACTTTTAGCTTGTGAAATGAAATACAATACAACTTATCCCAACTTTTTCCATCCATTATTCATGGAATTAAAAAAGAGAATAATCTGTTATAGAAAAGAATAAGCAAAATAAATAAAAAACAAATTCAAATAATTACCATGTTTGTAAGAGTTTACATGCACATACTCAATCCAAATATGTCACATTAAACCCAACAAATCCTTTCTTCAAATCTTGACAATTTTTATTATTTTTAAATAATCATTAATTAAATGTCTTTTAAGAGTTTAATATGACATATATATTTCTTATTTAAACCACATAAAAGTAGTAAGGTCATAAGATTAGAAAAACACCCTCAAACTCATACTTACTTTTCTTATATATCAAGATCTCTCGTTTTAGTGTTAGAGAGTCATCACTACATCGGATAGTTTTTGCATGTGAATCTTTCTCCATTTTCCAATTCACACATATTTGGATTTCTCCAATCTTGTCACTTCTTAGAAGACCACATTCCAAAATCCACTAAAAATATTTGGTGTACACCATGGGGTCTTGATAAAAAATTTTCTTGGCCTAATCACCTATCCATGGTCACCACTCGAACCCAAATCCAACATTTCTACGAGATGGGATCCGACCCAATGATCTCTTCAACACCAAGTGCAAGCATTCATCGAACCAAACAACCAACAGACCAAACATTATGATACCGAACTTGAAAACTTACATGCTTAAACACAAGTTGGCCTCTATTAACTCCAAGAACTTTAAGAGAAGTTGACCGACTTGAAACATAAGAATCAAGAATCATCATTGCTCTTACGCCATCAATATTTTCTTTTGCTTGTATCCTTTAAAGCTTTTTGAAAAAAAAAATTTTGTTACAGGATATTCTTTTGTATTACAAATATATTCTCTTTAAAAGAGTATTTATCTATACTTGTTTTTCATAAAAGCACTTTGTATTTTAGAATGAAAAGTGATTTAAAATATTTGTGTGTTTGTGTTTAATTCAATGGAATTAAACCATATAATTAATAAGACTATTTATATATTAATTAAGAGTGATAAATCTCATCTAATGAATTAAACCAGTATAAAAGTAGAAATGGTAATACTCATTGTAAAATGGTTAAAGTAATCTTTTCAAAAGATTAATAAAACTCTTTAAAAGTGTTTAAGATACATAATTTAATTTGGAGTAAATCAGTATAAATATTTTCTTTTCATTATCATTCTTAAAGCTAATAACTTCTTAAAATTCTGAAAACTACCAGCAAACCATTTAACTCATACCAGTAGTTGTGAAAATTTTAAACTCTGTTGAAACCTCCTGTAAAGTATAGTGTTTAGTGTTATTTCATAATCCCCAACCAAGGGACACGGGTGAGCATTCTCCTATCATATTCCCAAATTGGAGCTTTGCAGCAAGGAATGAAAATTCATGGGAGGCTAATCAAGACCTGTCTCTAATTGGACGTCTTTGTGGCTACCTGCCTGATTGAGATGTATGGAGAATGTGGGAGGTTAGAGGATGCAATGTCTCTATTCTATGAAATTCCTCGGGAACCTCAGTCCCTTGGAATGCAATAATATCTTCTCTTGGAATTCATGGGCATGGAGAAGAAGCTCTTTTCAAGGATATGCAAGCCGAAGGGGTAAATGCTGCCCATATTACCTTTGTATAATTGTTGTGGCTTGTAGCCATTCAGGTTTAGTTGACGAGAGTCAATGGTGTTTTGATTTGATGCAGAAAGATTGTGGGGTCAATCCTAATTTGAAACATTATGGCTGCAAATGTTGGAAAATGGGAAGGAGCAGTTGAAGTAAGATCCTTAGGCAATGTAGTTGAAGTCTCTTATGCCGGGAACCAAACTCATCCACAATGTACAGAGATATACAAGGAATTAAGGGTTTTGAATTCCAAAACGAAAAGCCTTGGTTATGTTCCGGACTATAGTTTTGTCCTACAAGATGTTGAGGAGGATGAGAAAGAGTAGATTTTCTCAAGATGGTAGCTAGAACAATCACGAGGACAAAGGTAAAACTTGTTTTATTTTATCTCTTTTCAGCTTAAATTTGACCATACATTGATACTGCAGACGGAATGAAGAATAACTTGTCAACATAATATTTTAACACGCATGATATTCTCACCATATATTTCCTCATCATTTGTAGTTGTATGAATCACTTGCGGATCAATTGACTGACATAATTGTTATAATGCGGTGACTTCACGTTGAATTTTAGACATTGTGTATGTCTTTTACTTCAGAAACAACATTGTTTACGTTGTTGTATACTTCAGACACAATATTGGATGGGTATTTTGAACTTTTTTTAGTGCGGGGATTAAAAATTGGGGCGCTTCTTCCTCCATATTTTCTCCCTGCACCCTCCCATAGGCCGATGAAAAGACTATTTTGTCCTCATCTTCTTCTTTTTGTTTTCTTCCTCTCTCCATACGCACCCCTCCCCCGTCCTTCCTCCACGCGGACGCCAACCCCAACCCCATGCAAACCTTCTCCACCTGATCCTCTCTCCCAGGATGGCTAAAATCTATACATACATATATTTATAGATAAAATTTGTGATCAACATCTTTAATATATATTTCGGATAATAATTAGGTGTATTTAATTATTTTTTTGTTAATAGAGTGGATACAAGTATTTTAATATTTTAATATTGAATTTGACTTATTGATAATTATTAGTAAATTTTATTTAATTATTATTTTTAATTAAATGATCAAAATAAAATCATTAATGAAAAATACTAACAAAGTAATTTGAAATTTAACTTTGTATATTTCTATTTTCTTTATTTAGTAATGAATTTGAAGTTATTTTTTAAAAAAAAAATAATTTTTTAAAATTTTATGTTTTGATGAATTTATAAAAATTTGTTTTTCAAGAAGACTATTTTTTTGTAATAATATTTTAAATAGTAATTTTATTTGAATTGTATTTTAAAAATTATTTTTTATCTAAATTTATTTTTAAATAATTTTATACAAAAATTTAAAAATAAAATAAATATTTCTGGATGTTAATGGTCATCCACAAATGAAACTATTTGTATTCAATTTTGTAGTCCTATTGCATTGCACCCAAATAAATAAAATTCTAAAGTTCAAAAGGGCATTGGATTTCAATTTTCTTATCAACCTTACCTAATTTGTAGATCAAAATTTTCAAAAGGAACAATGTGGAAAATGATCAGTTTTGAATAATTAAAATAAGTTTGTAAAGTTTTTTGGGAATATAGGTATATATAATATAAACAATTAATTTTAGCTGAAGGTCATGTAGGAGTTGAGCAACCGTATACTTGTTTAGAAGATAGGTATTGGGGTATATTTTCTGACCTACTTTCAATTCTTTTGCTAAATCCTGATAAAAAGTGACACCAAACTTGTTGTTTTGGCTTAAGCCATTTTTAGCAGGAGCAAACATATTTCCTACCAACTTTGACTTTAACCATTGTTAAATTTAAAGTCTATCACATAACTTCCAAGCCGAAACATTGGGACAAGATTTTATAATTCCTGTTGGTCAAACTTTATTTCTTCGTAAATTTAATTTTAAAATGTGATAACTACATTTTAAAATTATACAGAAATCAACCAACACAACTCAACGTTAGACTTACATAAGACACTTAAAAGAAAATTATAGAAACTCTTCTTCCACACTAAAAATTAGAAAACTACTTCCTCAAAAATACAACTAAGATTGAAGTCAGGAAAGATTTTACCACAACATATGTTATACAAACTAATGAAAACTCAACAAGTTGAAATACTAAGAAGACCTATGAAATATATTTTATTCCAATATAAAAGTATCTCCAAAAAATTGGTAGCTTCCACATTTTGTTGAGTTGTAAGAAATCTTTTCTTACAAAGAATAGGAGAAGAGCAAGACTTTAAGTTTGTTGCTTTCCAACCATTTGTAATTATATTTTAATATTACTTTAAATAATCAATTTTAATAAGGCTTGCAGTTCAAATAGATCAATATTATGAATTATTATCTAAATTAATAGAATATATATGATCTAATAGGAATCTTATGAGAAACTAATTACAAAACAAATCTTAGTTGTATTGTAATAAACTAGTATTTTGTATTACTATCCAATAAACCACCGCAAAACACCATAATCAACTATCTTTTTATATTATGTGATCAATTATTATACACATTGGAAATGTATTTTTCAATACGAAATAACATATTAAACTTTATTAATTTTCACATATTAAACAAAAAAAATAAATCAAATATAAAATTAAATTTACCCATTTTGAATATCTTTTAGTTTTACAGAGACTTCTTCCGATTTGTTAATATTTTTAAATTTTAAAATAATCATTAACAAGATTTAGATAAAGATGTAACAACATCAAAATATTATAATTTGATTAGTGTTTTGACAGAGGATTACTAGAAAGACCACCAATAAGATATCGTTCCAATTTACTTATAGTATAACAGAATAAATAATTATATCATTGTTTAGTAAAATATTTGTTTCTTAAACGGTTTTATTTGATTATTTTATATTCTAATCCAAAAATATTTATTATTACGTGTCGCATGTGTTCACATTTTAGAAGGACGTTTTGGATACAAGAAAACACTACCTACACAATACAACCATAATACAGTATTATGAATACGAATGACAGCACAAAACACGTGATTTAGAAAGAAACCGTAACATAATGAAATAAATAAAAAAAGCAATCGGAGAAGAGAACGAACCTCACGGTGGTAGAAATAGAGGAGGAAAAACGATAAAAATGGTGATGTCTTTGTAAGGAGGGAAATGGAAGAATGAGAGCGTTGACAGGGAGGAGTGTGAACTTCCAAACTGGTGACCTACAATGGCATGAAAGTGTATGAGTGGAGTTATAGACACTGATATCAAAATGGATTAAAATTCACGGCCAACTCGGTCAACCATCAGTTCGGATTGGGTTTGAATTTAGAAAAAAATAAACTTTTTTAATGAGTTGATTTTCAATTTGACTTACTTGGAACCCGATTCACCTAAGTAGAACCTGTGGTGAACCAAATTGACTCACAAACCTGTCTAACAAAAATTATTAATATTATAAAGTTATTTATTCATTTTTGGGGTTTGCTTTTGGATTACATGTGAGTTGTATCTTAATTTTTTTATTTCGAATTGTTTTTGGAGTATAACATTATTTCACAGTGAAATTATTTAAATTTGAATTACAAAAAAATTGTAATTTTTTTAATTTAAAAAAAAACTTGTAATTAAGTAAGTCAATGAACCAACCCATTTAACCCATCAACCCGTCGTGGACCGGACCAGGTTCGAATTTGTTCAGCTCGCTAATAAATGAGTCGGGTTGGGTTGACTCACTAAGTAGACAACCCATGGTGGGCCAAGCTAGGTTGGGTCGAGTGGCCTGTTTTTACAACGGTAGTTACAGGAATGGAACAACAATGATAGAGAGTGGCGAAAGAAGAGAGAAACACAAGTGGAATAGGAAGAGAATGAAACTTTTCTACAACAGCGCAATGCAACAGGGAGAAAGCAGTTGTAGGAGTGAGCAAAATAGGTTCTTCAAAAATAGTGTTTGTTGAGACAAAAAGAACAATGACAACTTTGTAAAAATTTCACTTAAATTTATCCTCGACAAAATTTTGGTTTTAATTATTTATAAAAGGGTTAAATATGTTTTTAGTCCCTCAACTATCAAGCGATTTTATTTTTCGTCCTTTCAAACTTTGGTACACTTTGATCCTTCTCCTTAAAGAAACTATAATTTTTCGTCCTCCAAAATCAACTACGATAAAACTAGGCTGAGTTGGCTAACGGTAGTGTGTCATGTCATTTTTTTCTGACACTGAGTCAATCTTTTCCAGCTTTTCTCCCTCCCACTCCCTCCGCCTCCTTCCTTACATCTTCGTCCACATCCACCGTCCACAACATAGCCAGTAAAGAGTCAATATTTATGGTACTATATTCCTACCAAAGCCTAACTTTAAATGAAAAATTTCACAGGTTCATTTGTTCAAAGTCATTATTTTTTTATGTTTGTAGAATAATAATGGATTGTACTCTAATTGAAGAGAATTTATAATACAACTTTCTTTTCATAAGTTGTATTTTTAATAAGTTCTCCAAAAGTATCTACATGAGCAAAAAGCTATGCTGGAAAATGAAGTTTTACTCAAACAGGTGAGAACCAAACCTGACTTAAGAGTCAAAACTATAAACTATCTCAAATTAACCTTTGAAATCTGGAAGCAACTAATCTTCTTACTTGTCTTTAATTTGAAATGTAAACAGCTTGAGGAGATACAAAATAAAACAAAGACATAGTTCCTTGAATTTAGTTGTTTGAATAGAACATTTTCCAAGAATAGTTCAAAATCTCTTTTCAATTGTGCTTCAGAGGAAAATGACCACCGACGACAATTTCTAGAGTATCTTTTCAAGCTCTTCTTTCCAATTTGATTCCCTCCGGCTACTCCCCCTCAAACGCCCGCTCCCTGAATACCTCAAATACGGCGTCATCAACCTCGACAAGCCCGCCAACCCTTCCTCTCATGAGGTCGTCGCCTAGATCAAGCACCTCCTCCATTGTTAAACGTCAACTGCGCATCCGGACCATCTACGAAAGTAAGCTCCTTGAGGATGACCCTGATAGGCACTTAGTTGTTTTCTGGATTTCGTGTGAGGCTGGGACCTATGTTAGGACTATGTGTGTCCATTTGGGGTTGCTGCTTGGTGTGGGTGGCCATATGCAAGATCTTAGGAGGGTTTGGTCTGGGATCATGGGGGAGAAGGATAACATGGTGAGCATGCATGATGCAAGGAAGTTTGGTCGACGAGGTTGCGGTGATGTAAGGGGACGGAGATGCAAGGAAGGAGATAGAGTGAGAGGGAGGGAGAAAAGTTGGGAAATTGATTCAGTGTAGAAAAAAATGATGTGGCACACCACCGTTAGCCAGCTCAGTCTAATTTTAACGCCATTGGTTTTGGAGGACGAAAAATTATAGTTTCCTTAAAAAGAATGATCAAAGTGTATTAAATTTTGAAAGAGGGACGAAAAATAAAATCGTTTGATAGTTAAGGGACTAAAAACATATTTAACCCTTTATAAAATCAAAGAAATAATACCTCTATTATTTCACTTCTATTAAAAATTGAAACCTAATGCTTGCGAGTAAAATACAAAAAAAAAATTAATTTCAATTATGGCCTCAGGTATGGAAACATTGAAGCCATAAAATTATATAGCCTTAATTTTCTCACAGTGATGCCATATCTCCTTTCTTAAATAAAATATTTAAATAAAAAAATTGACAATTTTGAAAATTTATTCAAATTTATGGTTTTGGGTTTGGAAAAATTAAAGTCATAGGGTATATGACCTTGGTTCTCATACAACCGAGGTCATATTTCTTTTCTTAAATAAATTATTTAAATAAGTAACATAAGTTTTGAAAAATTTTGAAAGTTTTGATGGAACTTTCAACTTTGATTTTGCAATAACCAAAAGTATCTATAAATATGACTTTGGTTATTTGAGAATCAGAACCAAATCTCACTTTAAAATTTTTTAAAAGTTTTGAACACCTTTTTGATTTCGGTTATTTTATAATCGAAGTCAAAATGAATATATGACTTCAAATACAATACAATCGGAACAGTAAGTTTATAAAATATTTAAAATTGCCATCACATTTTTATATTTTTCTTTTTTTTAACCAAAGATGAATTAAAAAGGAAAATTTGCACTAGTATATGTAACAATTTTATGTAGTACTAGTAATAAATAAAAATCATTGCTTTCCAAGTGTCTTCTTAATTCTTTGTAGAAGATATGATCCATATTTTTTTAGTTTTAAAAAACTAAAATCAAATTGAATATTATAATTTACATATAAGACACTAAAAACGTATAATGGTATAAAATATTGAAAGAAAAGTAATAAACTCATTTATGCATATATTTTGATGTACACAAATGTAGCGAGTATCTAAATTTGTATATAAAAGAGATTCCCTTTTTGGCATTCACTTTTTTTTTCACTTTTACCCTTTAAGTTACGGTTTTGTTTAATTTTAAATCATCTACTAAATAAATAAAAATAATTTACAAAATAAATAAAAAATATCTATAATTAAATTTAGCATGTGTTTTCATGGGTGAATTGATAATAAATTTTGTTGTGTTCTGATAATGGAAATAAATAAATTTTAGTTATTGAAATAAAAAACATTATAAGTTATATTGTGCAAATATGTTTTTATTAGGAGTAATTATTTTAATTTTGAAAAAGTAGCTAAAATGATAAAGGTGTAAGTAATTTTTTATAAAAAAATAATTATTTGAATTCAAAAAATAGTTACTAAAATAATAAAATTGAAAAATAATCTTTTTTTTGAACAATTATTTAAATTTTAAAAACATTAATTAAGCAAGTAAAATTGTGTGTGTGTGTGTGTATATATATATATATATATATATATATATATATATATATATATATATATATATTTTAAGACTTTAAAGGGTTAAGAGTACCTTTCGTAAAGGGTTCAAAGTCTTGTAAGTATGTACAAGATTTTAGATATACGTCAATACGTCAAAAGTAGTGTTATTGCTAATTTAAGATAATTTGAAATGCAAAGCCATATTGATTATTTCAGCTTTGTATATGGTACTCTAGACAATAGTCAACAGTCGTAGGAGGCTATAAATATTTTTTCTTATTAAACAAAAAAAAAAAATTGGTCAAAAGATACGTATTTTGATAGTTAAGGGACTAAAAACATATTTAACCCTTTATAAAACCAAAGAAATAATACCTCTATGATTTCACTTCTATTAAAAATTGAAACCTAATGCTTGCGAGTAAAATACAAAAAAAAAATTAATTTCACTTATGGCCTTAGGTCGGGAAACATTGAAGCCATAAAATTATATAGCATTAATTTTCTCACAGTGATGCCATATCTTCTTTCTTAAATAAAATATTTAAAAAAAATTGACAATTTTGAAAATTTATGGTTTTGGGTTTGGAAAAATTAAAGTCATAGAGTATATGACCTTGGTTCTCAAACAACCGAGGTCATATTTCTTAAAATAAGTTTTGAAAAATTTTGAAAGTTTTGATGCACTTTTCAACTTTGATTTTGTAATAACCAAAATTATCTATGAATATGACTTCGGTTATTTGAGAATCGAAGCTAAATCTCACTTTAAAATTTTTAAAAATTTTGAACACCTTTTGATTTCGATTATTTTATAATCGAAGTCAAAATGAATATATGACTTCAAATACAATCGGAACAGTAAGTTTGTAAAATATTCAAAATTGCCATCACATTTTTATATTTTCTTTTTTTAACTAAATATGAATTAAAAAGGAAAATTTGCACTAGTATATGTAACAATTTTATGTAGTAGTAATAAATAAAAATCATTATTTGCTTTCCAAGTGTCTTCTTAATTCTTTGTAGAAGATATGATCCATATTTTTTTAGTTTTAAAAAACTAAAATCAAATTGAATATTATAATTTACATATGAGACACTAAAAACGTATAATGGTATATAATATTGAAAGAAAAGTAATAAACTCATTTATGCATATATTTTGATGTACACAAATGTATCGAGTATCTAAATTTGTATATAAAAGAGATTCCCTTTTTGGCATTCACTTTTTTTTTCACTTTTACCCTTTAAGTTACGGTTTTGTTTAATTTTAACTAATTTATTAAATTTAACCCCCGTTTTTTATTAATTTAACTAACTTTTAAAATTAAATAAATGAAAATCATCTACTAAATAAATAAAAATTATTTACAAAATAAATAAAAACTATCTATAATTAAATTTAGCATGTGTTTTCATGGGTGAATTGATAATAAATTTTGTTGTGTTCTGATAATGGAAATAAATAAATTTTAGTTATTGAAATAAAAAACATTATAAGTTATATTGTGCAAATATGTTTTTATTAGGAGTAATTATTTTAATTTTGAAAAAGTAGCTAAAATGATAAAGGTGTAAGTAATTTTTTATAAAAAAAATAATTATTTGAATTCAAAAAATAGTTACTAAAATAATAAAATTGAAAAATAATCTTTTTTTTGAACAATTATTTAAATTTTAAAAACATTAATTAAGCAAGTAAAATTGTGTGTGTGTGTGTGTATATATATATATATATATATATATATATATATATATATATATATATATATATATATTTTAAGACTTTAAAGGGTTAAGAGTACCTTTCGTAAAGGGTTCAAAGTCTTGTAAGTATGTACAAGATTTTAGATATACGTCAATACGTCAAAAGTAGTGTTATTGCTAATTTAAGATAATTTGAAATGCAAAGCCATATTGATTATTTCAGCTTTGTATATGGTACTCTAGACAATAGTCAACAGTCGTAGGAGGCTATAAATATTTTTTCTTATTAAACAAAAAAAAAATTGGTCAAAAGATACGTATTTTTGATTCTAAGTAGTGGTAAGTAACCTAAAAATACTGTAAGAGACGCGTTAATTTTAATTAAATGGCCAAAGACAAAAAGTAGCGTGTACCATTATTTGTTGAGGTTAAGTCATCAATCTTTGCGTATAAACGTGGCTTCTAATGCTCTATTCTTCTTCGCGGATATATCCACCCAAAAGCTAAGACAAAGAAAACCAAGTGGAGAGAAGTGGTTGTGAAACAGCTAAACTGCTTTGTGTTAGAGACCAGTCAAATAAATTACACCCTTTCCTTATTCTTTGTATATATATACATAAGTCATAACCATAAAAACCAATTCATTTTATAATAAGCTCAAACTTTCAAACACAGAAAATCTCACAAACCAAACAGTATTACTGCACAACAACAAAGATCCTTCAGACTATGGAGTCTGTGGTGTCTCAGCTTGAAGGCACGCTTCTGAAGGACTCCGATGCATTCTCTTATTTCATGTTGGTGGCGTTTGAAGCATCAGGTTTGGTTCGTTTCGCCTTGTTGCTTGCGCTATGGCCTGTGATTCGGTTACTTGACATGGTTGGCATGGACGATGCGTCTCTCAATTTGATGATCTTTGTGGCTGTGGCGGGGGTTCCCAAGTCTGAGATTGAGTCCGTGGCAAGAGCAGTTTTGCCCAAGTTCTACATGGATGATCTCGACATGGACAAGTGGAAGGTGTTCAGCTCTTACGAGAAGAGGATTGTGGTGACGAAGACGCCAAAAATCATGGTGGAGATGTTCGTCAAGGAGCATCTTCACGCTGATGAGGTCGTCGGAACCCAACTCTCCTTCAATAGGTTTGACCTCGCCACTGGTTTTCTCCATGCTGACTCCACTAACACCATTTTTCAAAGGGTCGCCAACCTTCTCAACAATGGCGCGCCCACTTTGGTTATGGTAAGTCCCGTTACACTATCAAATCAAACATATGCATGGAAAAGGAAACCAATACCCACTTTACTTTTCTCCATCTATATAGGAATTGGAAAATAACTTCACACCTATTTCTCTTTCACATTCATTTCACGGTTCTTTTAATAACAAAATATTATATTCAGATAATCAAATTTTCAAATAAAATAATACTATACATAGTTTCACCACTGATCACCAATAACTGAATTTCAGTTTTATTTTAGGTTTTAGCTGGTTTAATTAGATCAACACCTTGGGAATTTTTCTATGTATATAATTAGCTTTTAGCTTAAGGTTTTGGACAAATTGTTGCAACTTTAGTTCACCCTTGAGTCGGTCTAGTGGTTTAAAATGACGTTTTGTTTATCTCGTGGGCTTATTTTTAGCAATGTTATGATATTTTTTTGTTTGATGATGCTGTAACTTGATATCTTTTTTATATTTATACCAAAATTAAAACAAAACTAATTGGTGTTAAAACAAAATTTGTTAATTTTATATTAAAATATTAGTACTAACTTTTATTAATTTAGGGTATAATAAATTTTATTCCTTTATACGGTAGATAATGTAAACTAAAATTAATCTACGTATATATACTAAGTACTTTCCTTCATTACATGCAGGACCAATCACATCCACCAGATTTGACAGGCCAAAACTACGAGCACCAGCTGCTCCGGCCGCTTCCGGTGATTTTCCACGACGGCCGCCTTGTGAAGCGGCCAACGCCGTCCACTTCCCTACTGATCCTACTATGGATTCCGGTGGGTATTGTACTCGCCATTATCCGCATCGCCATTGGCTCCGTTCTACCCTTTTGGGCCATTCCCTACATGTCATGGCTATTCGGTGGCAAGGTCATCGTAAAGGGAAAACCACCCCTCCCTCCCTCCGGCGGCAACGCCGGCGTCCTCTTCGTCTGCACCCACCGCACCCTAATGGACCCAGTCGTCCTCTCCTCCGTCCTCCTCCGCAAAATCCCGGCGGTCACGTACTCCATCTCGCGGTTATCGGAGATCCTCTCTCCCATTCCCACCGTAAGGCTCACGAGAACACGCCATGTGGACGCTGAGAAAATCAAACGAGAGTTATCGAAAGGTGACTTAGTAGTGTGCCCCGAAGGAACAACATGTCGCGAGCCTTTCCTTTTGAGGTTCAGTGCCCTCTTCGCTGAACTCACTGACCGGATAGTGCCCGTGGCCATGAACTACAGGGTAGGGTTCTTCCACGCCACAACTGCGAGAGGTTGGAAGGGTTTGGACCCCATTTTCTTCTTCATGAACCCTAGACCGGTGTACGAGGTTACTTTCTTGAACCAGTTGCCGGTAGAAGCGACGTGTTCTTCGGGGAAGAGTCCACATGACGTGGCTAACTACGTGCAGAGGATACTAGCGGCGACGCTAGGGTTTGAGTGCACGAACTTCACTCGAAAGGACAAGTACAGGGTGTTGGCGGGGAATGACGGCACTGTGTCTCCCACTTTTTCATTGGTGGATCACATGGTGAAGGTGGTGAGAACGTTCATACAGTAAAAGATTAGTTATGCTAATCATTATTATCATTATGAGACTTTATGATTGATTAATTGTTTTATTTTGTTAATCTGTATGTATGTATGAATGGATGGATGCTAGCTTGTGTACCCAACATCATAAATTTCTGTATTGTATAATCTTCCTTTTGGATATTAAATGTAGATTAATAAGTTTTTAATTTGGATACCTTCTTGTCATCTCGAAATTGAGATAAAGGATTCACTGGTTCTAATTGTTTTATGATTGACACACTGCTTTCTAAATCGAAGTAATGATTTGAGTTTAGTCTCTTTTCAATTTTTCATCAAGTATTAAATTTCTCTTCGAAATAATTTTCTAACCACATATATGTATATATAAAACGGTATTTGTTGTTTGGAATGTATAGATTTTTTTTAATTTTATCTTTAACAATATTTTAAAATCCAATAAAACCACAGAGAAAAATTCACATTCTATGTACAATTAGACTATAGATATTGCAAAAAAACACTATAACGTATAATAAATAATATATTTAATTATTTTTTATATAATAAAATATTATGCATGAGTATGTTTAACTCATGAGGGAATAAGATGATGTGTGAAGAAAGTCCAACCGTTAAAGTTGCCGGATATGACAGGAAGCTAACCTTTTAAATATGTTTGTTTAGTGCCTTTTCTCAGTATAATTAATTATTTTGTAAAAAAGGTATATTCATTACTATTATACGTAACAAAACCTTAAGTTAAGATCATTATCATAATATAGTAAAAAAAGGATATAACATAATTAGTTTTACTTAATGATTAATTTTTGAGTTCTATTAGCGTGTACAATGTGTAAAAAATGTAGTTAGAATGATATTTCATCCCACTTAATTTTGATGTGTTTAATAGAGTTTGGTGGGACAACTTAAAGTAGATGGGACATTCATTCATTGTTTAGAAGTCCTTTTTGGTCCTCTTATCAATCAAAAACACATTTCAAAATTGTTTAAATTGCGTGTCTCAGCACATTTTTGTCATTATTGAGTCATTTCTCAGACCACACACCAACTCAGATTCTGGCAGACTGCTTTCTCTGAGTTTTCTAAAATTTTAGGGTTAGGAAACATTTACACACTGTAAAAATTATTCAATTTCCACTTTTAATAAATAGTCTTCTATAAAATATGCATTTAATCTATTTAATAGTTGAATTTCACAATTTTTCTATTGATTAAATAATGCAGACAAACTTTCATATAATTTTGCAGTTTATTGCACAACTTGATTTTTATGTTTAATATATAATATCTAAAGTGTATAAACATTCGTTATTGGATGTCACATTAAATTTTCCTTGAGAGTTTCATCATTGTTGCATATATCCAACACACATTATGCATATTCAAGAAACAAGTGTATGAAACAAAGGAGAGAAAGATGAACGATAAAGAGAAGAGAAAAATGAGAAAATGTATTATTTATTCTGTTGAAGAGGTACAAAGGTGGGTTTATATATAACGAATTGTCATAATCGATAATTATAAAAGCATAACCAATCAATTAAAGCTAAGAGCCTCCTTCAAACTTGAAGTACAAGTTTAGTATTCCTAGCTTGGAACATATACTCTTGAAATTCATAGGAGGTAAAGATTTTGTGAGAATGTCAGCTAGCAGTGATTTGCTGGATACAACAGCTTCAACAATTAATCCTTTCCCTCACAATATGAAAATCTATCTTTATGTGCTCAGTTCTCTCATGCATCACTTGATTAGAGACAATTTGAATGGTCGATTGATTATTATAGTAAAGGACAACATGATTCTTATGATTGATTCCAATATCATAAAAAGGTTCTATAACCACTGAATCTCACAGGTTATGGCAACAAGTGCTTTATAGCCTTGGAAGAACTCTTAGAAGTAGTATGTTGATTCTTCAAACACCGTGAAATAGGTGAATTTCCAAAGTATACAATGTAAACTGTGAAAAATTTTCTGGTCTTTGCACATCCAGTTTAGTCAGAGTCACCATACTCCTTCAATTGAGCTTTACCGTTGACAGCAAGAAAGATATCATTTACTGGTGTTTTCTTCAAATGTCTTAGGATTTGCATGGCAACTTGTTGGTGTATACTAGTTGGTGCAAAGAAATATTGGCTTAGATGTTGAACATGAGTGATATTAGGTCGTGTATTAGTAAAGTATATTAACCTTCCTATCAGTCTCTTACGGGAGGAATGATCAAGAAGGATTTCTCCCACATAACCAGGAAGGTTGTGGTTCATAGATTAATGGCTAGAGCTTAATTCATCATCCTTGTGTCTTCAAGAAAATCTATAACATATTTCTTTTTGACACAAATGAATTCTACTTTTATTTCTATAGCAACCTCTAAGTTAAGAAAATATGTCAATTCTCCAAGGTTTTTAATTTTAATAGTTTCATTAAGGAGATAAGTTAAATCTTCACTATCAGTTACATCATTTCCGGCTAATATGCTTCATCTTCAAGAAGAAAAAGTATGAAATAAAAGAGAGAACAAAAACCCATATAAAAAAGACAAAAATGAGAAAATGTGTTATTCATTTTGTTAAAGAGGTACAAATAGGAGTTTATACAACTCTAAAGTCTGATTGAGAAGAAATTAAGAATTAATTCAATATAAAACATATAATCAGTAAAAAAAACTTTTTTTTTTGTTTTTCATAGATTATATCTCTTTTTTGATGACTATCTTTTTCTAGAGCTGTCAAAACGGGTTAACTGACCCAATCCATCATGAATTGGTCACGGGAGTTGCTCCCTCCACCCCCACGCATCTCTTCCTCCACCTCCCCTTTACTTTTTTGCCCCTTCCTCTATCTTTCTTTTACTATTTTGCCCCTCAGTAACATTTTATTTTAAAAATTATTGTTTTTTAATTTTATTCATTTATAACATATTTCACTGATAACCTACGTAGTTCCTTGTATGAGTAATCTGAAAAGCTTGGTGATCGTGAAAAGAATTATCAAGCAATCTTCCTCCTCTTGTTCTCAGCGCAGTGGTGCAGTGTGTTTATGGTGTAGTGTCCTTATTGTGGTTCTTCTCCAGGTACGTAGTCATAATCCTTCCTATAATCCCAAACCCTAAACCTTTCCCATACTTCCAATAATCTTTTTAATATCAAGCATATAATCTTTGCATCAACAGTAAAATAAAACCGAACGTAAAAGAAGCCGTTTCTGGGATGACATCCGTTGAAGGATGTCATCCCAGAAACAGTTTCTTTTACGTTCGGTTTTATTGTATTTATTTATTTTATTTATTTATTTTATTTATTTATTTTATTTATTTATTTTATTTACAGTAACTTATATTTAAATTTATAATTTAAAATGTTATATATGGTTAGTTTCGTTTTTATTTTATTTGTTTATTTTATTTACAGTAACTTATATTTAAATTTATAATTTTAAATGTTATATATGGTTAGTTTCGTTTTTATTTTATTTGTTGATTTTATTTACAGTAACTTATATTTAAATTTATAATTTTAAATGTTATATATGGTTAGTTTCGTTTTTATTTTATTTGTTTATTTTATTTAGAGTAACTTATATTTAAATTTATAATTTAAAATGTTATATATGGTTAGTTTCGTTTTTATTTTATTTGTTTATTTTATTTACAGTAACTTATATTTAAATTTATAATTTTAAATGTTATATATGGTTAGTTTCGTTTTTATTTTATTTGTTTATTTTATTTATAGTAACTTATATTTAAATCTATAATTTTAAATGTTATATATGGTTAGTTTTTAAACGTAATAATTTTGTTAAAATATGAATTTGTTATAGATGATTTTTGTATCTTTAATTCTTTAATAATTTGATAATTATATAAAAAAATTATTTATTACTCTATTTATATCAAATATATAATTTAATTATATTAATATTTTTATATTTGTTTGATTAATTATTAATTATGTTAATAAGGGTCATTATAATTTTGTAGGTGATTATTATTAAAAATGAATGAATATCTTCATATGGATTCTGAGATTGGTTGTAGTTTGAAATCTGATTTGTCTTCATCAATTAGCAAAGTTGTAGAGAGAGATTTAACAAATAGATTTACAACAAATGAAATATTTCATTCACGGGAGCACTTAATTCAATGGGTAAAAGGGATGGCTTTTGATTTAGGATTTGTTGTGGTAATAGTAAGATCTGACATAGCTACTGGTGTACGGGGAAGAAAAACGTATGTCATACTTGGATGTGAAAGAGGGGGAAAATATAGGAAATACAAAGCTGATGCAGTGGCTAGTGTATACGGCACTCGTAAATGTGAATGTCCGTTTAGATTAAAGGGTAAACCATGTTCAGATGGGGCCGGATGGGTGTTGAAGGTGATGTGTGGACATCACAACCATGAGTTGGCTGAAACTTTAGTGGGTCACCCTTATGCTGGCAGGTTAAATACGAGTGAGAAGTCATTACTGGTTGATATGACAAAGAGTAAAGTTACACCTGCAAATATTTTATTAACACTCAAACAAAATAATGATCGAAATGTCACAACGATTAAACAAATCTACAACGCAAGGCATGCGTATAAACGATCATTAAGAGGGTCCAGAACTGAACTACAACAACTTATGATGTTGTTGGATCGGGATAAGTACATTCACTGGAGTAGGTGTGCTGATGATTCAAAGGTTGTTACTGACTTGTTTTGGACACATCCTGATGCGGTGAAATTGTTAAACTCATTTAATGTTGTATTTATGATGGATTCCACATATAAAACAAATAGATATAGACTTCCGTTGCTTGAGATTGTGGGTATGACGTCTACAGGGTTAACCTTCTCAGCAGCATTTGCTTTCTTGTCTACTGAAAGGCAGAGTAATTTCACATGGGCTTTGGAAAAGTTGAAAGGTTTATTTTTAACATCTGAGGGTGGTCCTAAAGTTATTGTGACTGACCGAGACTTGGCTTTGATGAATGCCATATCAAGTGTATTCCCTGAGTCATATCAGATGTTATGTCGGTTCCACATCCTTAAAAATGTTAAAGCTAAATGCAAAATGTTAGTTCATGCTACTGAGGTTTGGGAAGTGTTGATGGATGCATGGGTAAATGTGATGGATTGTGTTGATGAAAGCTTGTTTGCTGAGTATGTGAATGGTTTTGAATACGCAAGCAGATCATGGCCTTTGTTCTTTGAATATGTTAATCAGAATTGGATTATTCCGTACAGCACATACTTTGTAAAGTTCTGGACGAACAAAGTAATGCATTTAGGGAACACAACCACAAATAGGTATGTTGTAATGTTATTTTATTTATTTGTTTTGTAGATAAATATTTATTTGTACTTGTTGAACTATTTTTTTTGTTTCAGGGCTGAATCTGCTCATTGGAGCCTGAAGAAAGTTCTGGGCAATAGTATGGGTGATTTGTGTTCTTGTTGGGATAGTATTCATAACGTCATTATCTTACAACACAACAAGATTAAGGCGTCATTTGAAAGTAGTTTGTTGCTCAGGAGTGACTATTTTAAAGGCTACATATATAGAGAACTTATTGGGCGTGTGTCTCGATATGCATTGGATCTCATTGCTAAGGAATTGAAAATAGTGCAGCAGATAGGATTGGACTCCTCAAAGTGTGGATGCGTATTGAGACGTACATTTGGTGTCCCATGTGCATGTGAATTAGCACGATATGATCCTAGGATGATCCCTATAGGTGAATTTCATATCATGTGGCGAAGATTGCATTTCTCAAATGTTGAATTAAATGAAACTAAGCCTCAGTTATCCATTAAAGATGAGTTGAAACAAGTAGAAGAACGATTCAATGAGGTTGACATTGGCGGTAAAGTCACCATCAAGCAGAAGTTACTTGAAATTGTTTGTCCTACATTGACATCAATGGTCCCTCCATTACATAAAGTCAAGACAAAGGGTGCACAAAAAAGTAAAGTTAAACGAAGTGAAAGGTCTACTACGCGGGATCCATCATATTTTGAGTATGTGGACGCCTTTCATTCAACCATAGAATCTTCATCTGTGAGAAGTAAATTACAATCAAAGCCAAAAGCAATGAAGAAAAGGAGAGTTCCAATGATAGACCAGTTTCATTCTACTACTCACCCCTTCATTGTGGACGTTGTTGATGTTGTGGCTGATGGTCACTGTGGGTATAGATGCATTGCTGCGTTGTTGGGACTCGGAGAAGATTCATGGCCCGTTGTGAGGAATGAGTTGTACAAAGAACTGAGTGCATGGCGTGATGAATATGCAAGCCTAGTAGGAGGCTATGATAGACTAGAAGAACTGAGGTCCTCTTTGTTGGTGCAGTCACTGTCCGCGGTAAGTGTTTCCCGTTTTATGTAGTTTCTTTATTGCACAAAGGGTTTTTTCTAACAACTTTTATTCATAACCGCCTCCTCCCCAAGCCAGGGAAATGTTCGTATATCCAACTCTAAAAAAATAATCATTCAATTAAATTACATCCATGTTCGAACATGGAAATAAATACATGAAATAAATGTCAAAGTTATAACTGTACCTGAAATAGAGTCAAATATCCAGCCATCTGCTTCGTGGACGCGAGACTCGCATCCCCGAGCTGCTCGTACAAATAGGCGAGTGCAGCAACACCCCAGGCATATCTGCCACACGCGTGTACGTCTCTAAATAACAATAAGTAAGACACGCGTATAGAACTGGCACTCTTATTTGCAAAAATCGTACATCCTACTAGATGCAACAAATATGCTCTAGCAGCATAGTCCCAATGCTGCGACTCACACCTCTGAACATATATCTCTCTAAGCCAGCTGAGTCTGACTTTCGGACCACGTGCGTCCTCCATCTCAGCACCTGCTGTGCCACCATCAACGCCGAGCAGTTGCACAAGGGCTGTACGAGCCTCCTCAAACTCCAACTCCTCCAAATCACACATTTGTCCCATCACGGGCAGGTGAAGTAATGTCGAGACGTCATCAAGAGTAATCGACATCTCCCCTATAGGGAGATGGAAACTACTGGTCTCAAAATGCCACCTCTCTATGAATCCGAGGAGTAACCCCTTATCAACGTAATCATAACAAATCCCTGTAAGAGGCATCAAACTGGAATTCAAGACAATGTCTTGAATTCCCTCGTGGCATGGTCCTAACTTATTTACTTTTTTTCCGTGGGAGATCAACTTCAGTGTGTCCCCTCGATCCTACACATCAATATTTAATAAATTTTCTATTAAAAAAAATAATAAAATAAATTTTATTTTTGCACTCACCCGGCCTTGGGAAATAGCATAAGCTACATGCTGAACATAGTGCGTCAGCAATGAATGATCGTGTGGACCTCCAGGAAATCCAGCGACATCCTCTTGTATGTCATGAACATCTGCATGCTCCTCTCCATGAGTCTCATACGCCTCATATGTTTGTTCCTCAACGGCTCGCTCCTCAGCTATGGGGTCATGCTGGATAGGAGCTGCCCGACTTCTACGAGCAGAAACGGTAGGTCTTCTCCGAGCTTCGCCCTGCGACGAACTCTCTCCTCGAGAACTCTCTCCTCGAGAACTCTCACCTCGAGAATTAAAAGATGCACCACGTGTTCTTGCCATTTCTAACAATAATTTGTTTATTTAATTTCAAAAATTAAAATAAATTATTGTTTCAAATATCATTAATAAACTATAAAAAATGCAATTCAAAATAAATTAAACTAATAATAATTAATTTATTAACTTACAACAAAAATTAAATAAAAGACTAATTAATTAAAATAATATATTTAAATACATTTCCATTTAATTATTATTAAATTAATTATTATTACAAATACAAATTTACTAATATTAAATAAATTAAATTGATAATATTTATTTTAAGAAATAAAAATAATTTAAATATATAAAAATTTTCGTATCTAATTCTTAATCAATTTATTTACAAACTACAAATAAAAAAATTTATAAAATATTCAAATAATAATCTAAGTCAAAAGAAAATTTAAAAACATTTAACAATAAATATATCAAATATATAAATATATATTTCAGTTATAATAATTTAAAAACAATTAAAAACGTAAAAAAAATTCAGCACAGCCGAAACGGATGTGGGATATCCGATTGGCCTTCAACGGATATCCCACATCCGTCGACGGAAGTCGGACATCCGTCGAAGGCAAACGGATGTCCCACATCCGTTTCAGCCTTTCCTGCACAGTAACATCGTCGACAAAGCACGGGGTGAAAGACGAACCTGGGACGCAGATCTGCTCGTTTCCTCCGCACACGCTGTTTCCTCCGCACCAGTGTTGCTCCACACCAAACGATCTTCTACAAAAACGAAAAACAAAGAAAAAATTGAGAAATAAATGGAGAAAGAAATGGAGAAAAATGGAGAAGTTGGAGACGGAAGTCAGAAATCTTACGGAAGTGAGGGAGAGTGACGGAAGTGGGAAGTGAGAAGTGAGAGATGAAGATTGGTAGGGTTAGGAAAAAGTAAATTTAAATTAATTAAAATATTAAAATAAAAAAAGTAAAAAAATTTAACTTTAGGACATAATTGGAATTATATAAAATTGGGTCAGGACATAATTGGAATTATATAAAATTGGGGAGGTGGAGGGAGAAGCACGTGGGGGTGGAGGGAGCAACGCCCATTGGTCACTTAGTGAGCTAATTTAACTCGACTCACTTATTAGCGAGTTGAAAAAATTTGAATCCAATTCGACGCACTATGAATTGGTGGGTTAAACGGATGAGCTGACTAACTCAATTAATTACAAGTTTTTTTTCTATTAAAAAAAATAACAAATATTTTCTAATTCAAATCTAATTAAAGGGAAGTGTCTTAAATTAGATTTATGATCAATCAAATATAAGATTTCATTCATGCATAGATATCACAAAATCTCCTCAATAATATTTTTAATGACTTCATAGCGAATTAAATTTGTTTCTGCATAAAAATTGAGTTATTAAGTATAGACTTGTGGATTTTTCATACTATATAATTATTTCATACAAAAATAATTTTAGTGGAATTTTCATTTTAATATTTTGAAAATGACTAACCCAACAAAAAGTATTGGGTGTTACTCCCTCCACCCCCACACGTCTCTTCCTCCACCTCCCCAATTTTCTAAAATGCCAATTATATCCTTCTAAAATGACAATTATATCCTCAAAAGTTAAAATTTTTTATTTTTATTATTTTAATATTTTAATTTATTTAAAACTTCTGATTTACTTCCCTCTGCACCTCTTCCTCTCTTCCATTTTCGTTTACCTTTCTCTCTTCCGTTAAGCTTCTTCTCCACCTATAACAAATTCATATTTTAACAAATTCATATTTTGTTTAAAAACTAACCATATATAACATTTAAAATTATAAATTTAAATATAAATTACTGTAAATAAAATAAACAAATAAAATAAAAACGAAATGTAAAAGGAACACTGCCTCTGGACGGATGACATCCTTCAACGGATGTCAACATCCGTTGAAGGCAAAACGGATGTCGACATCCGTTTTGCCTTAAACGGATGTTGACATCCGTTGAAGGATGTCATCCGTCCATAGGCAGTGTTCCTTTTACGTTTCGTTTTTATTTTACTACGTTTTGCGGCTCATGCAAGGATTATAGGCTTGGATATTAAAAGGATTATTGGAAGTATGGGAAGGATTTAGGGTTTAGGATTATTGGAAGGATTATGACTACGTACCTGGAGAGGAACCACGACAAGGACACTACACCATAAACGCACTGCACCACGTACTGCACCGAGAACAAGAAGAAGATTGTTTGATAATTCTTTTCACGATCACCAAGCTTTGTAGAAAAATATTTTACTCATACAAGAAACTACGTAGGTTATCAGTGAAATATGTTATAAATGAATAAAATTAAAAAACAACAATTTTAAAAATAAAATTTTACTGAGGGGCAAAATAGTAAAGGAAAGGTGGAGGAAGGGGCAAAATAGTAAAGGGGAGGTGGAGGAAGAGATATGTGGGGGTGGAGGGAGCAACACCCAAAAGTATTTTTAAATCAAATTAGGTGGGCTGGTAGGCCAACCCAGTTCACCACGGGTTCAACCCTGTTTAAAATTGGCTTATATCGAAATTTCAAATTTTCTTTTAATCCAATCCGACTCAATCTCGTGATGAACTGGATTAGATCACGAGTTCCGACCCATTCTGACAACAGTACCTTTTTCTTTCTTGTGTTGTTATTTTTTTCGCCCAATCCAATATTGTAATCACTCTTCAATATATCATGATTTATTTATAATAATTAAATAGATATTTACTCAGCTTCATCATTTTACGTCAAAGGGAGCCTATATAATTATTTCATACTTTATTATCAAGTTTTGTGTTTCCACACACATATATATGACTAACAATCTTAATTAAAAAATTACATCGTATCATATTTAACCACAAAAACGAAGATGTACTCTTAATTATAAAAGAGGCACGCTTGTGGGATTTAATTATAGCAGAAACTTTTCCCGACAAGGACAAGTATAGAAATTCATACAATTTATTACAGAAGAAAAGGAGTGGAAAGGATAGAACCCTTAATTGATAAGGTATCCTTTGTGTAAGTTTTCTTTAAAGATTTCTCACATGCTTCCAAAAATGGGAGAATAAAAGGTACTGAAATGTCATTACCATGGTAAAAAATGTCAATGAAAGTTCATATCAGACAGCTGCAGCTCCAGCGATCTACATCATCTAACAACCAGTTGCATGGAAAAACGCAAATTTACACGAACCATACAAAGTCTTATATTCACCGTGGCTCAAACAAGCACACCAATCATCCTCAAACCGTTGCTTTGCATTGTTTTGGAAGCAACATTTCGCAGAACTATCACAAATACAAACACCGTGTTTGGTTTCACGTCTAACTCTAACAGATATCGACGTTGTTGTTTTTACTGAGCACGTTTCGGACCACATCTGTATAAAACATGGATGTACTAAGGATAATTACATTGACATGTTACTTTGTTTAACACTCATCAAACCCAACACATATACAATGTGAAAATTATCTTTCAGTTTCTTTTCCATCTACTCATCCCAACAACACCCATACTGTTTAAAAGAAATAAAATTATTTATCAACTTTACATTATTACTCAACCATAAATTAATAGGTTTGATAAATTTGTCCATTTTTACAATAGTTACATAAATGATAATAGTATAAGTTATATTAATAAGTATGAGAGTATTAAACGTTTTCCATATTCATTCCCGTATCTTGAACTTCCAGCATCCATTTTGCAATATTTTTGTTTTTACTATTTAATCGATTTTCTAAAATTTATTAAAATAACTTTTGGGACAACTTATATTTGACAGTAGAATCCATATATTTGATAACATAATCATATATTTTAAGAAACACAAATTTTGGTAGAGACAAACGTTAGAAACTCAACTTTTGTTAGAGTTTGAATTGAAACATACTGTACATGAAAGTTGCTAAAAAAAAGGCTGAGGAATCTACAAGACAAAATCTAAAAAAAAAATTCCATTTAGTCAAAGTTTTTATTCGCATAGTACTTTTATGTTATTTTTCTATATTTTAGACATTTATTTTACTTAATTATATTTGTTAGAAAATTCTAAAATTTCTTTGGTGTTTCTCTTTACTAAAATAGAATTTATAAAACATTTCTATTTTAGGTATTTTATATTTCTATAAAATTTTCTTGTTATTTGTTATTTTCCCATTTTATTTTCATTTGTATTTGATGTATGCAGAGCAAAGTTAATAAAATTGATACATATTATATATATATATATATATATATATATATATATATATATATATATAATTTTTTTTTAAATTTTGGTTTTAATTCAAAACCATATAAAAAAAATGTAAAACGTATATGTCAAACTTTATCAGGTCCAACGTCAATTAATCTTAATATCTCAACGTAAATCTACTATATGTCAAAGTTTTAACAAATATAAATAATCTTAAATATCTGAAAAAAAATTATTTTATATACTAATACAAAATGCTTTATACCTTGTGACTTAGAATGAAAACTTTGAGATATAGAAATTCATTGAAGGATTATATAAAATAATAATTGATAATAATAGTAATAGTAATAGTAATATTTTTTTCTTACTGCTATAAATACGTTATAAAACCAAAAAGGCATTTGTTAGCAATAACACACTAACTTACTTCCATTTAGTAATAGTAACCAATCAAAAGACTTCTCTAACACTAAATATATTTATCACCGACTGAAATCTTGAGATACTAAATTAGGTTATATATATATATATATATATATATATATATATATATATATATATATATATATATATATATGTATATATGTATATATGTATATGTATATATGTATATATGTATATATGTATATATGTATATCTATATATATATATAGATATACATATATATAGATATACATATATACATATATATATATATATATATATATATATATATATGGGTTTGCTAACGTGTGTACGCCTGTTTTTCAGTTGGTACATTTTAACAATATGTATCGGATTTTTTCAGTTGATACATTTTAGTAATGTATACCGGATTTTAGTAGACAAAAATACCCTTATATATCATGGATTATAAGTTTTAAGGTTAAGGGTATTTTAATAATTTTCATTCTCAAAACTTAAAAAAAAAAACACACCCCCGAAACCCTTACTCACATCTCTCATTGCTCTCAATCCTTTCTCTTTAATCACAAACACTTGCCTTTAAAATTTTTGCCTTTGTAAAGAGTTGAGTCATTGACATATTCACCTTCACGCAAAGGTTCATTCAAGATCTCTTCAATTTCACCATCTTCACTAACCTCTCTAATTTCATCATCTGTATAGGTTGAATCATCATCTCTAAAAAAACCCTTCAGGCTAATTACCAATTCTTTCGGATGTCATTATGCTTGTGAAAATTAGATAAAATTATATACGACAAAAATTATAAAATGAAAACTCATTATAAAGTCATTTTTTGTAAGAAATTGTTTAACAACGAGTGTTTCTGATTTTTTTACAAGCCAATTACCAATTCCTTTGATGTCATTATGCTTGTGAAAATTAGATAAAATTAGATAAGACA